>NC_061120.1:30654686-30918761 GCF_002878395.1 Capsicum annuum | reverse complement strand
GATCAAAGTGTAAATTTAAAAACTTGTGGGTTATTTTCAAACTTTCTAAACTTTCTTATTCCATAATAAAATAATTGTCACCTCCAACTAATAATTAAGATTTGTATCACTTACACTTTATTTTAAAACTTTTTTGTCACCTGTGGCCCAAACCCCGTTTTAGTTCCCTTAACTATCTTTTTTTTAAAAAAATATATATTCTGTAATGCTTTTCTTAAAAATGGAAATTGAAAGAAAAGTTTAATAATATATCAACCAATTAGTATTCTGATTACGTAAATTCAAATGCAATTTTTAAATGAAAAAAATAGAGTTCAAATTAATAAGGATGAATTCAAAATCAGTTTCTTATAATGACTAATGACAAATTTATTTGTTTATTTCAAACAAATTTTCAAAATGGATAATAACTAAATTTTTTCAAGTATTTTTTATCCTTAATATAGAGATATAGATATAAAGGATATTGAATATTTTATCAACACAATTTAATTTTTTGATTGCAGTATGGTAGATAAATTTGGATAGTGAAATTTAGATTAATAAATTAAAATATTTTATTTACGAAATATTTAAAAAGAAAAGTCAAATAAAAATAATCAAGAAAAGTGTCGCACAAATTTAGGCTACCTTTCAGTAGCAGAACTTCCCATTTCGTCACTTTTTTTTTTTTTTTTTTTTTTTTAATATTCCCATAGTTTTATCCTTTTATTTTTGTCATAATTTTAAAAGCTTTTCCTAAATCTGTACGCATGGCCATATTTTTTAAAACAGGATTTTTAATAATGGCAATTAATTGTTATTTTTAATTTATAATATTATATTTAACGATGACTATAATTTTAATTGATAATATTATTTTTTATTGTATCTTTTGTTGTACTACTTGATATATCTTGTGTATGGTATTATTGAATATGTTGATTTCTATGGTATTTTGTCCTTTGACTATTCCTTGTTTAGATTATTTTATTTTGAGCATTGTTCTATTTGAACTGAGATCTATTGAAAACACTGTCTCTATCTCATTCCTGAGATAGTGGTGTGGACTTCGTAGGCTTACCCTCTCCGAACTCCACTTGATTTTTAGATGTTGATAAATATTTTAAGATTTAATTTTAATTGGATGTTATGTCTGGCATTCTTTTAGATTTAAATAATTATTCAAATATTTAAGTTTTAATGATAAATACTATTTTTGTAAAAGGATAATGATAATGATAAATATTATTTAAAAATAACTGTCATTTAGGTCATGCAGTGTGTTTATCCCTTTTTTGGTGTGGTAGTTTTAATTTTTTTTTTTAAGTTATAATTTTAATTTTTAATTAATTTAATGAAAAATATTATTTTCTTTGTGGTGATGACACGTGTCGTTTTTACTTCTGTTTTTATATATAGATAGATATGATTTAAAAATCTTGAATTAAATATTATTTTCTTTGTGGTGATGACACGTGTCGTTTTTACTTCTGTTTTTATATATAGATAGATATGGTTTAAAAATCTTGAATTATCACAAGATAATGATATGAAAATGATATATTATATATCTCAATTTATTTGTCTTATGCTTCTTTTTACTATGTATAAACAAAAATGTCTTTTTTATTTTTGACAATCCTAAAGTTTTAACGCTCCGCATTGCAGGTATTGAGGAATATTTTAGTATATGCAACATATTTTTAGTTTAAAATCACATGATTCAAATGTTTTCGTAATATTTTAAAATTTCATGCTTTCAACTATTGGAATAAGATAAATTAAATTAAAGGATAGAGAAACTACTTACGCTGGAAATAGCTTTGACCAAACATGATTTACAATGATTTAATCTCAAAACTGTACTTGAATGAATAAATTAATTCCTTGAACTAAGGGTGTCAAGTGGGTCGGGTCGGACTTGTAACTAATCCGGCTCGGTTTGACCCGGCCCGGTTTGATCTAGGGTTTTAGGGTTTCGGATCCCGGATCAGTTATTTTTTTTAAAATGGGCCGGGCTAACCTGGCTTGATCCAGGCCCGTCGGTTAATCGGCCCGACCTGAATATCTTTTTTTAAAAAAAAAAATTGGGATTTTGGGCCAAATTAGCCATTTTTGGGTCCAAACGGCTAGTTTGGGCCTATTTATTAAAAAAAGAAAAATTTAACTTTAAAAAATATTTTTTAATCACAAAAAAAATTCTATAAACACCCTACAACTTCAAATCATTTTTCACACAATTTTTCACTCTCTCAAATCTCATTCTCTCTCAAATCTCAATTCTCAATTCTCAAATATTCAATATATTTAATTTCTTAAAGTGTTCACTTTAATTTTTTAATTTTTTATTTACAAAGTACGAGCAGAAGTTTCTAAAGTCGCAACCTTCGGATACTTCCAAAATTTGGTATCGTCGTTCCATCTCTTACGTTTAATTTTTATTTATTGTATTAATTGTTTAATATTTAATTTTATTATATTTGTGTATTTTGAATATTTTTAGTTTAATTTAATTTATATTAAGGATAAATTAAGAAATTTCGCTACTAAAGGTGTTAAAATTTTTTGTCCCGGAAGCGATAGTAGTAGTAAAAAGCGAATTACTAGCGGTAAAGGTAGTTCAAGTAGTAGATGTACTCGTGTGTCTTTGCCTCCGGTACCGCTTGGTACACCTTTTGAGGAAGAAATAGGTGTAGGTGCTCACGATATGAATTATGTAGAAGATCAGAAAAATTACAGTAGAGAAGAAGAAAATGAACTAGATGCGATTAATTTAGACGAAGATAATGAAAATATTGCTGAGACACCCGCAGTAGGAGATGCTAACGTTAGATCTGAATCGGTTAATCTCCCTTCCCATCCTCCCAGTGCCCCAAAACCTCCTAAAAGAACTAGTGTTGCATGACAATTTTTTGAACGTATATCAGATATTGAGGTGCAATGCAATATTTGTCAACAAATATATAAGCATAGAAGTGAAGGCAAGTAAGGAGGTACTGGTATGTTAATGAGACATATAGCTGAAGATTACAAAAGAGAGTTAAATATTGCACAAGGTGGTGGGGATGTTGGTGGGTCAACGCAAACTAGAATGGACCCAGCAACCAGTTACGTAGTGAAGAAGTATAATAAATTGAGGGACCGGGAAGAAATAGCTAAAATGGTAGCTGTGGGTTGTTTGCTTTTTAGTTTTCCTTCTTCTGATGCCTTTATTCGTTATATACAAGCAATTTATAATCCTATCTTTAACAGTATTCCTAGAACTACTTGTCGGTCTGATATTTAGACTTCATTCACAATATTATTTTTATTTATCAACATTGTTAAAAAAATATTCAATCTAGATTGTCCCTAACTTCTTATCTTGGTCGTACTGTAAATAAAAATGATTATTTAATCGTTACTTGTCATTGGATGGATAGTAATTTCGTGATGCAAAAACGTATTCTTGTTTTTTTATATGGTGAGGATCGTAAACATACTGAACAATTTATTGCTGATTCTATTATTAAAATTACCGGATATTATGGTATTGAAAACAAAATTTTATGTATTGCTTTTGATAATGCTTCTAACAAGAAGACTGCTATAAAAAAAAAAATCTATGCTATCTCCGCCCTTGCCTGAAATTTTTCATATTAAGTGTGCATGTCCTATATATAATTTAATTGTAAAAAATGGTCTTGAGTTTTTTAAGCTTTATATTGAAAAAATTCGTCTTACTGTTGGTTTTATTCAAGGAAATAATCGTAGATCGAGAATTAGAGAATTTAAAGTTAAATGTCAAGAAAATGGACTTACACCGATTTTGATGCCTGAGGAAATTGATACTAGATGGAATTCTACGTATGAATTTTTAAAATCTTGTTATAAATATAGAATTCCTATTACACTAGTTTTTAACCAACATTGCGGTTTATTTGCTGATTCTGCTGATTGCATGCTACATAATTCTGATTGGGTTGTAATTAATGATCTTGTTAAGTTTTTAGAAAAATTTTATGTAGCTACATTTGAATTTTTCGGTGCTTATTATCCTACTGTTTGTAATATTTTGGCATATATAGCCGATATTTCTAGTTTGTAGAATATAAAAATAAAGAAGGTTATAAAGAAATTGTTAGCGCCATGTTTATGAAATTTTTTTTTAAAAAAATTCCAATTCCCCCTATTTACTTGGTTGGTGCTATGCTAAATCCGTGCATGAAATATAATAGTATGTGCCACTTTAGTACTCTTATTTATACTAACTTAGAAATAAATACTAACCATGATTCTGAACATGTACAACCTGATTTGTGGACGGCTACGACTGATGTAAAGAATTACATAGAAAAATTATATAATCACTATGTTGATTTATTTGATTTAGCCGTACCTACAAATATCACTCCAACTGTCGCTCCTCATCCTCCCGAGGAGCCATCATCTTCTAAAAGGCCGGCACATAGTGGTTTTTCTAATTCGTTTTATGATTTAAATTGTTGGAATAGTGTTGATGAGAGAACTTACACATCAACTTATCGGGAAAAGCTAAAATATTATCTTCGGACGGCACCAGAGGATCGCAGACGACGGATCAACATGTTGGATTGGTGGAGGAGTAATGAAACATAATATCCTGTGCTTTCAAGATTAGCTAGAGATATCTTGAATGTTCTAATGTCATCCGTTGCATCAGAGAGTGCCTTTAGTCAGGGACGACAGCAGCTTGGAGACAACCGACACTCATTTGGAAGCAATGCAATTAATGTTCTAGTTTGTCTAAGAGATTGGATTAGAGAGGAAAGAAGAAACCAAGGAATGAAATCAGAGCCGAGCGACGAGCTGAAACTTAAAGAAATTATGACTTCACGGGAGAACTCAGCAGAATCAAGTCCAATGCATGGTTTTGCGCTCGTTGACTTCGACTATCCTATGCAAGTTCCCATTAATATTAACATGAATGAGTTGGAAAAAATGATGCATAATTTGTAGATTTTTCATTCATGTAAATTATAAATTTTGGATCATTTTGCAATCAATAAAATTTCCCAAATTCATTCACTCCTTAGTCCTTGCTTTTTATATTTTTTCATTTAACGATTTAAAATTTTAAATTGAATTTCTAGTTTTATACTTTAAATTTAAAACTTACTTCTAATATATTATTAATTTACTACCAAATATTATTAATTTATTATATTAAGTAGCATATGTTTTGTATATTTGTGCATATATCTTCTATAGAAGTGTATATTTAACGTATACATGTGTATATGTTTTATAAATTAGTATATAAGTATATCTCTATATATTGTAATGTATATATATTGTAGTATATTTTATAAGTAATATAATATATACATTGAATAGTGCATATACACATGTATATATCTTCTATAGAAGTGTATATTTAACGTATACATGTGTATATATTTTATAAATTAGTATATAACTTTATCTATATATATTGTAGTATATTTTATAAACTACATATACATTGTATGGTGCATATACACGTGTATATATCTTGTATATTTAACGTATACATGTGTATATGTTTTATGAATTAGTATATAAGTATATCTATATATATTGTAATGTATATATATTATAGTATATTTTATAAGTAGTAGTATATATACATTGAATGGTGCATATATATGAGTAATTGACTAATTGTGTAGATGTGTATATATTTTTTAAATTCTAATGTAGTATATACTATATATGTAGTGTGTATATATATATTATTTAACGTATTTATAATGTATATAAGTGGGTATATGTAATGTATATTGAAAGAAAGTTTTTTTTTTTTTTTTTAATATTTTTGACCGGATTTGACCGATTTTTTAACCGGATTGGGTTAAGTGGACCGGGTTAGGGTGGGTTTTAACTTTTTTACGGTTTGGCTCAGCCCGGCCCATCTAGCACCAAAATCGGCCCTTAACCGACCCTCAACCCGGTTAAAATAGAAGGGCCGGTTCCGGATTGGCCCAGCCCGTCCCGTTTGACACCCATACCTTGAACCAATTTGCACCTTAAAAAGATTCTTTAAATACTTTTGTATAATGAATAGCCACCCTCTTTATAAATTTTGCTTATTTACATCATGTAGTACATTTATAATTATAGCATCATATTCAATTACGTAATGTGTTTATCAACTTTTAATTCATATATCAACATGTTTGCTCTTGTTTGTATGGTCAAATATGTTCTGCGAAGATAGATTGAAATATCAATCTTATTAAGCTGATAAATTACAAAATCTTTCTTAAATTTTAGGGTTGCCATGACTACTAACCAATTATGTTCTACTTAATATATTCATCTTTCATGCCACGTATCTTTCAGGTTAATTAAGAAATATGAAGTATTTGTGAAGTCTGACTAGTTTGCTAATCTATAGAAGTATTATTTTATCACAGAGAGAAAAATCAAGAAAAAAGAGCACTGAAGCGGAGTAGCTCCAAACATGGATTCAGAAGCAACACCTCCAAATGAAACAACCAACAATATGTGATCATATGACTAAAACATATTATATTGCTTCTGAATTTGTGTTGTTCACCAAATATATTTGATTTCTGATTACATATGTCTTCATTATTACTATTTTAAAGATAGTTATTGAATTATTCGTATTGAAGTGTTTTATTAAATATATGAAATGTATGATTGTCTTTTTATAGATCATCCAGGAGTAAACAAGGCCGGTTCATTTATTTAGACCATATGTTATATTAATACATATGTGTTTGCTGTGAGTCATTTTCTGGAGATAATGATTTTATTTTTAATAGAAAATAAGTATATCAAATTATCGGTAAATTACATAAATTTCAAATTTTTAATAGGTTGTAATATTTTTTTACCATAACTATGTTAAATAACAAGATATTCCAAATTTTGATTTTTGTGATACATATCTTTAGCCTTGATACATATGTATTGTGATACATTTATAACTGGGTGGGTGCTTAGTTAAATAAGGATGTGACTGATTTTCAATTGTTACAGAGAGTAGATCACATACAAATCGTGGCATACCATATCCATTTTCAAATGAAACTCTAAAATACTCAAAATCAGACAACTTTTAATTTTTTCTTCTTTTTTCCACAATTTAAACATATTTTGTCATTATTTGGAGTGTTCACAAACTGATCTTACATTTTATTTACTAGCTTTCCAGATGTATCTTGATGATACATCTAGTTTTAGATGTATCATTATGATACATCTGGTAAAGTTACTCTATACCTATTCAAAATTCAATCTCACACAAAATAAATAGTTTACATATCTCAAATATTTGTTAAATGTCTCAAACATTTATAAATGAATCCAAAATATGAGCGATTATCATAAAGTATCTGCCATATGTATCACCAGTATTCAAACAACAAATGTATCACTCTTATCTATCACAAATATACTGACAACAAATGTATCACTCACATGTATCATCTTTTATAATACGAAAATGTATTGAGAAATTAACAACATTACATGTGTATCAAGTGCATTAACAAAAAATAGATTTAGCAACACCGAATTCGATATCTAATTCTGCGAATCATTGCGGTGGGCATCGTCGTTGCCATAGTTTCGTAAAAAGCTATGAGATTTTTTAGCTTCTACAATATGAAGATTCTTCAAAAGAATATGAATGTTTGCCAGCATGAAGCACACAGTAAAACTTTTAAAATTTTAAGAAAAAAAAAAAAAAGATTAATAGAGATGGAAAAAATTGAACAAAATTATAAATTGCAAATGATAAGATCTAATGAAATTTTTTGGATTTGATCTATTTTTAGATACTCTCTCCGTCTCAAATTATCCGTCCCAAATTGAGATGACACATTGATTAAGAAAAATAATTAATAACATGTCTAGTTTACTATATTACTCTTATTAAATGATGTTTACATTTTAATTTGAAGAAAAAGTAATTAATGCAAAGGGTAAAACAAGGAGAAAAAATTATCTCTTCTTGATTAATGAAAAAAGACAAGTAAAATGGAAAATCAAATCAGAAAATTTGGAACGGATAATTTAGGACGGAGGGAGTACTTAAGAGATTCTCTTCCATAATTTACTCTTCTAAAATAAATTCAAATCTGTTACTTCCTTATATGTATCAAAAGGAAAAGGAGAAATATGAGATTTTATGAAATGTTTTAAAAGATAAGAAATTTTATATATTTATGCTTGTGCAATTTATGTTTTTGCGTAATTTATCTTTATATTATTCTAAAGAAAGTCAATTGTTACACATTTAGCATATATTGATCATATAGTAACTTCTATATCCAGGGAATAGATGTAAATTGTAAAGGATTTTCCTACTGTATCCAATTTCTCTCGTAATTTTTTGCGCTATCTATTCACAGGAACAACCAAAATATACACAAAAAATAAAATTTTAAAAACCATCTCTCTATCTTTAATAACTTGGCGGAAAGCAGGAAATCCTAATTCAATAACTTATCCAATACACTAGCAAGAAAATATAACTGGTAAGAAAGTAAGAAGAAAGTTTTTTTTTGGCACTGATCTACATAGACGATAGATTAATAACGATTAAATTTAAGAGGTTAGTTTAATTAATTAGGTCATCACAATATGACAAGATTCTTTATTGTTTTGAAGAACTTTTTATGACAAAAATTTTTATTTACACTTTGTACGTACACATATATTTTTCAATACAGTTATAGTTGATTGAAAAAGAAGATGAGTGAAAAGATTTGATCATCAAAATATCAAAACAATAAATTCAAATTAATTGTTGAATAAAGGATAAAAAATGATTCATCTGTGGGAAGGATTAAATATATCCTGAATTTTACAAAAAATATCAAATATATGTTGATGTGACTTTTATTCTAATAATAAAAAATTAATATTAATATTTTCACTTTTATCAACAAAAAAAATATATTCACCATTTATATAATGACATGGATATAAGTGAGCCATTTGGAAAATATATGTACAAAATCTATGTTGGATAAGTTCTAAATGGTGCTACAACTTTTACGAAATATAAAATTTGTGGATATTAGAAGGATGACTAGTGCAGAATAACTGAAAATTTTACAAAGAAAAAATTGCAGATAAAAGAAGGCATATGTAACAACTCTCATATTGAATTTAAGATTTTTGATAATTTTACCTTTCTTCGTAATTGTTTTATAATCTTGAATAAAAGCTAAGTCGTTAATGAAAGTAGTAATATGCTATGATCCAAAAATGGGGGCGTAATGATACCTATTACACCACTTTGATAGGTAAGCTGAAAACACAATCCAAACAATATGCTAAATTAAATTAAAATGGTAGAAGCAAAATAATAAATCTTAATCCATAATATTACTCCAACATCCATAACAAATGAAAATACAAAAACCAATATAAATCTCATGTCTGGTAGTCATGGATACAAACCTCTGTGTAAAAGAGTAATACAACAAAAGGTCCATAAAATTTTAATGTAGCAGGAAAGTATAGACAAGGATGAGAGGAGAGTCCAAGTTGTGTGGAATAAACATCCCCTACCTCAAGAATCTCCGCAAGTAATCACCAGCACAACATTGATCAATGCTTGAGGACCAGTAACTGTATGTAAAGTGCAGAAATTAACAAACACGAGTACTAAACAATATGTACTCAATAGTATCATCGAGTGACCCTAATTTAATAAGATAATAAAAGTCAACAAACTAACCTTTGGAAACAACCAAATAACATGTCACCTAGCCTAGCAATGTAATACATATACAATAATAACTAGAATCCGATTTGTCATGACTCAAAAGTCAAGGTCACGAGGACACCTACCTAGGGCTAGCTTTAGTAGAGAAGCCAAACATTCCGCAAGAAAAAAGACAATTGAAGTATGAAATAAAAACTCATAAATACGAGACTTCTAGAATATAGTCAAGGCATGATATTTAAAAAAGATAAACTTTAAACGAAATATCATAAACCCACAGAAATAATGTCATAAGTAGAAAGAGCATCTAATAACTAGTCTAAAAACTGCAATACAAGAGTCTATCTCCAAATAACAATAAAGACAAGATAAGAAAGAGGATATTCAAAAATACGTCCAAATTCTAAAGCACACCAGCAAATCATAAATACAGATACCGCGATACGAAATCAGCCACCACGAGTCATGTTGGAAGTGGGATATACACCAAAAAGACATAGAAGAAGGAGTGAGTATGGTCCACTTGTGCTCTGTAGGTATCATAGAGTGACGGTGCAGTGTAGAAAATAAAATAATTAAAGATACTATGAGCACATCATCTTTATACCAAAATATTTCTAAATAATAGCTCACACAGTCTCCACTAATCGTTCTACAATACAATATGGCATAAAAGAAACCTACACACAAAATATGTATAAGAAACTAAGTACCAAGCAACAATAACATAGAGGAAAAATAAGAGATCCAGATGCAATGCAATGATGGTGCAACTTTTGTATACATCATTCAAGCTTCAATGCTTAAGGACAATACCCATGGGGGTTTAGTGGAAAGCCCCGAGTATCTATGTACTTAAATAGAGCTAAATATAAACCTATGTGGCCCTATGAACGAGTATAAATAACTTTAGGATGGGTTGGAAAGTGTTGGAAGCAATCTTAGACAAGAAAATAGGCCCTATGCCACGAGGGAGACCTCCCGCGCTAGCCGCACATTGCATGGGCCGCTGCAGAAGGACATTGCTTCACCCACATAGAGGGCCCTGCATCACAAGGGATGTATATGGTACTAGAGGTTGCACCACGAGGCTACATCCCTGTGCCAAAGGTCGTGCCACACGCCTCCTCCACTCATCGATAGAATGATGTTCTAATGATATTTTAAGGGTTTTAAGTCATTTTACCCTATTAAAATGTCAATGTTCCTAAGTTGCTCACTATTATAAAAATGCCAAAAAGTGACAGCCAATGCAAAAGCGACGGCTAGCGTCGCTTTTTTGGGCAAAAGGGGCGTTGTTTTTTGAAAATGACGGCATGCATCGCTTTTATTATGACGGACAGTGTCGCTTTTTGAAGAAACAAATTAGTTATTTTGTTTTAGAAAAAGTGACGTTGTACGTCGTTTTTTGTTCTTCATGTGAAGAACACATGATGAATAAAAACCGATGCATAGCGTCATTTTATTGAAGGAAATTTTTTTAAAAAAATCAGAAAAAACGACACTATTTGTCGTATTTTGAAAAAAATATTTTTTTTTATAATGAAGACAAAAAGTGACGTTGGCCGTCGCTTTTTGTTCTTCATAATGAACAAAAAAAATGATGTTGGTCGTCGCTTTTTGTTCTTCATAATGAAGAAAAAAACGACGCTGACCGTCGTTTTTTGTTCTTCATAATGAAGACAAAAAACGACGTTAACAAAAAGCGACATTGACCGTCGCATTTTTTAAAATTTATTTTTAAAAAATTCAGAAAAGCGACGGACAAAAGAGACCATGTTCGTCGCTTTTCTGCATTTTTTTGGATGCGAAAATCTGTATTTTTTGCATCCTACTTGTGTAACGCCCTGGAAAACAGGTCCCGGAGTGTCACACGGTGCTTGAGGCTACGAGTAGCCCCAAGCTAACACTTTGAGCCATTTTCATTCAGTTTAACACAAATCAACGGGATTTTCATAAATAATCCTCAAATATCAACAGAGTAATCATCATCCAAGAATAAAAGAATTTCAGAAAGATAACAACAGAGGATGTAGAACAGCGTGCCCGAAGAATCACTGTCGAACCTGGAACTGAGCACCTGAACCTACATTCTGAGAAAATGCAGCCCACATACGAAGATGTGGGTCAGTAACATAGAAAGGAACCGAGTATATGGGGGTGTATGCAGTTGTATAAACATCATCATCATAAATATTTATAAGAAATATGCAGGATGTATGAAAGACTCACATAACCCGAAGAAAATCATCATAATCATGAGAGGATGAAATAAGTACAATAACACATGTGAGCCATCATATAATTTGTCAATCACTTTCAGTTCATCAAGAATATCAATTCTCATAATGTAAATATCATTTAAATCTTTCGAAAGAATAACTTTCACAATTCCACTTTCAAATCACTTCACCATTCACCATAGACACAAGGAAACACACACACACTGGGAGATCCTATAACCAACATAAACCATGTGAGCTACATGGAGTCCAATGTACAACCCACGTTGGGGAGAGCCGTCCTATCCTTGCCATCAGAGTAGGACTATCGATATCAAATCCACACAAACTAGTGATCACTATATAAATTAGCCTCAGGCTCACTCCTATGGGGGCACGTAGTTCTAGGGAAGTAAGGTTGCTTTATACCTCCCACTTGGTGCTAAAGATTTCTTCCGGACTTAACTCAGATCATTTCAAAGACAATCCACAACAAAACAATTTCAGTAATATATAAATATACATCGGGAGCAATAATGCTTCCCATCTATCAAAATCAACCACGTTGTGAATTTCTTTCACGCTCGAGTTCAAAATAACTCCATTAAGACCAAAAGGTCAAATCATTCAAAATATCCCAAATATTCAACAACAACGTGCTTATAACACACACTTTCTAAAAAAACACAATTTCCAATAGGGAATCACGACCCAAATATCAAAATCATGATAAATATCATTCAAGATTCATGATTTATATCACCACAAATGTAAATTCATCTTTTAAAATCATAAACATCAAGATTTCATAATAATCATCATAAAAATTAAATAAAAATCATGCCTTTGTAAAGAAAATTACTTTTGGGTACAAGAACGAAAGAGAGTTATTGTTGAAAAACCCTACATACCTTGAAAGATGAACTTTAGATCAGTACTCTTTTTTGAGATGTTAATCATGCCTTTGAATGATGGTTCTTGGAGTTCTTGAACTAGAAACTTGGAATCTTGAATAAATTTACAGAATTAATGGTGAACTTTGGAGGTTCTTGAAGTTGAATGTAGGAGCTTAGGGTTTTCTTTTGGAGGAAATTTGATGAATATAATATGTAATACTTCTAATAGGCTTTAATATAGGGTTTGTATAGATTTTGGGTGAGGGGGAATGACCAAAACGCCCCTAAAAATCAAAAAAATCCTCTAATCTGTCCTTTGGTGGACTATTTTGATAGTCTGAAGTAGATCAACCATAACGTTTTACTCTGATATTCAAATTAGATGAAACTAATTTCATTAGAAAGAGGACTCTCATATCTTTCGGTTGATATATAGTATATCACCCAGATCATTGTGTACGAGGAGTTATGATCGTTTGAAGTTGACCCAAAAATTCACTTTTGATAGGCTGAAGTAGATCGACCATAACTTTTTGCTCCGATAGACAAATTGTATGAAACCAATTTCATTGGAAAGAAGACTCACAGAGCTTTCCGTTGATATATAGTAGATCACCCAGATTATTATGTACAAGGAGTTATGATTATTTAAAGTTGGAGCAAAAATACGCCAGGCCTCAGTACTTTTTCCTGCATGTTTTACTGTTCACTACCATTGACGGTTCGATCGAAATGTTCTTAACTCGTCGCTCAGGTGTCCGTTTTGGATGATCCACATATCGTTGGAAAGATTATTCGATACTATATGCAATGGTGGGTCATAATCTAAGACATTTCGCACGAAAAATTTATAATTCATTCTAGAAGATAGAATCCAACACATTTATGCACAAAATTTCAACAAAAAATTTCCCGGGGTATTACATCATCCCCTCCTTGGAAACATTCATCCTCGAATGATGCTAGACATGCCAAGATTAGATATGGAATAGAGCATACAGCTGAAACCATTCGTTAGACTCATCACCACATTGTTTCTCACTCCGAATGCAACATAGAATGCATAAATTCAAGAAACTACAGCTGAACACATAATAAATGACAGCTGAACTGCTGCAATTTTTATCAAGTGCATGATTTAGGAAAGAACGGTACCTTCGGCTTGATCGGAGTTTGTGGAAAATAGGTGCGGGTACTTGGATCGCATATCCGCCTCAGCTTCCTAAGTTGCACCCTCAACAGATTGGTTTCGCCACAAACCTTGACCAAGGGAACTTCTTTGTTCCTTAGTCTTCGGACACTGAAATCAAGAATCTCAACAGGAATCTCATCAAAAGAAAGATTTTCTTGAATGTCAGCACTCATAGAGGAATCCATTACCACAACATCGCTAATATGCTTTCTAAGAATGGAGACATGGAATATTGGATGAACAGAGGACAACTCGGAAGGCAACTCGACCTCATAAGCTACCTTACCAACACGGCTAAGAATTTTGTAAGGACCAACATAACGGGGACTAAGCTTCCCCTTTTTTTCGAATCTCTTCACCCCCCTTATGGGTGAAATTTTCAGATACACTAGGTCACCAACTTCAAACTCAAGGTCTCTCATTCTAACATCCGCATATGACTTCTGACGACTCTGTGCAATTTTCAACCTTTCCTTAATCAACTTAACTTTTTCCATAGCCTCAAATACTGAATCAGGACCACTTACGGCTGCTTCACCCACCTTGAACCAACCTATGGGTGATCTACACTTCCTCCCATATAAGGCTTCAAATGGATCCATGCCAATACTAGAGTGAAAACTGTTATTGTAAGCAAACTCTATCAACGGTAAGTGATCATCCCAACTTCCCTTGAAGTCAAGTGCACAAGCTCTCAACATATCCTCTAAGGTCTGGATGGTCTGCTTAGCCTGACTATTGGTCTGTGGATAAAAAGTAGAACTCAAAAGCACTTGGGTATCAAGACCCTTCTGAAAAGCTTTCCCAAATTGTGAAGTGAACTGAGTACCCCTATCTGAAATGATAGACAAGGGAACTCCATACAGTCTGACTAGCTTTCGGATATACAATCTAGCATAATCCTCAGCAGATGAAGTATGAACAGGCAAGAAATAAACAAACTTAGCCAACCTATCAACCACAACCCAAATAGAATCATGATGGCATCGGGAAGGAGGTAAACTAATCACGAAGTCTATATTTCTCTCTTCCTACTTCCAGATGGGAATACTAAACTCTTGCATCATACCACCAGGTCTTTGGTGTTCAACCTTAACCTATTGGTATATTGCACACTTAGATACGAATGCTGCTATATGTCTCTTCATGCCACTCCACCAATAGATTTCCTGCAAGTCTCGGTACATCTTGGTGGCACTAGAATAAATAGAATATCGCGCCCCGTGCATTTTAGCCATAATCCTCTATCTCAGATCATCAACATTCGGGACACACAATCTACCTTGTAATCTCAACACACCATCACCACAACAGAAGATATAGGACAGCATGCCCAAAGAATCACTGTCAAACCTGAAACTAAGCACCTGAACCTACATTCCGAGAAAATGCAGCCCACATCCGAAGATGTGGGTCAGTACCATGGAAAGGAACCGAGTATATGGAGGTGTATGCAGTTGTATAAACATCATCATCATAAATATTTGTAAGAAATATGCAGGATGTATAAAAGACTTACATAGCTCGAAGAAAATCATCATAATCATGAGAGGATGAAATAAGTACAATAGCACATGTGAGTCATCATATAATTTGTCAATCACTTTCAGTTCATCAAGAATATCAATTCTCATAATGTAAATATCATTTAAATCTTTCGAAAGAATAACTTTCACAATTCCACTTTCAAATCACTTCACTATTCACCATAGACATAAGGAAACACACACACACTGGGAGATACTATAACCGACATAAACCATGTGAACTACATGGAGTCCAGCGTACAACCCACGTTGGGGAGAGCCGTCCTATACTTGCCATCAGAGTAGGACTATCGGTATCAAATCCACACATACTAGTGATCACTATATAAATTAGCCTCAGGCTCACTCTTACGGGGGTACGTAGTTCTAGGGAAGTAAGGTTGCTTTATACCTCCCACTCGGTGCTAAAGATTTCTCCCGGACTTAGATTAGATCATTTCAAAGATAATTCATAACAAAACAATTTTAGTAATATATAAATATACATCGGGAGTCATCATGCTTCCCATCTATCAAAATCAACCACATTGTGGATTTCTTTCACACTCGAGTTCAAAACAACTCCATTAAGACCAAAAGGTTAAATCATTTAAAATATCTCAAATATTCAACATCAACGTGCTTATAACACACACTTTCTCAAAAAAACACAATTTCCAATGGGGATTCATGACCCAAATATTAAAATCATGATAAATATCGTTCAAAATTCATGCTTTATATCACTATACATGTAAATTCATCTTTCAAAATCATAAATATTAAGATTTCATAATAATCATCATAAGATATGGGTTCATGCTTTAAATTCATAAAAATCAAATAAAAATCATGCCTTTGTAAAGAAAATTACTTTTGGGTACAAGAACGAAAGAGAGTTCTTGTTGAAAAACCCCATATACCTTGAATGATGAACTTTAGATCGATACTCATTTTTGAGATGTTAATCGTGCCTTTGAATGATGGTTCTTGGAGTTCTTGAACTAGGAACTTGGAATCTTAAATAAATTTACAGAATTAATGGTGAACTTTGGAGGTTCTTGAAGTTGGATGTAGGATCTTAGGGTTTTCTTTTTGAGGGAATTTAATGAAATATAACATATAATGCTTCTAATAGGCTTTAATATAGGGTTTGGACGGATTTTGGGTGAGGGGGAATGACCAAAACGCCCCTAAAAATAAAAAAAATCCTCTAATCTGTCCTTTGGTGGACTATTTTGATAGTCTGAAGTAGATCAACCATAACATTTTACTTCGATATTCAAATTGGATGAAACCAATTTCATTAGAAAGAGGACTCTCATATCTTTCCATTAATATATAGTATCTCAACCATATCATTGTGTATGAGGAGTTATGATCGTTTGAAGTTGACCCAAAAATTCACTTTTGATAGGCTGAAGTAGATCGACCATAACGTTTTGATCCAATAGACAAATTGGATGAAACCAATTTCATTGGAAAGAGGACTCGCAGTGCTCTCCGTTGATATATAGTAGATCAACCAGATCATTATGTACAAGGAGTTATGATCGTTTAAAGTTGGAGCAAAAATACATCAGGCCTCAGTACTTTTTCCTACACGTTTTACTGTTCACTAATATTCACGGTTAGATAAGAATGTTCATAACTCCTCGCTCGGGTATCCATTTTGGATGATCCAAATATCGTTGGAAAGATTATTCGATAATCTACGTAATGGTGAGTCATAATCTAAGACATTTCACATGAAAAATTTATAATTCATTCTAAAAGATAGAACCCATCAAGTTTACGCACAAAATTTCAATGAAAAATTTCCCGGGGTATTACAACTTGCCAAATAAAGATTCAATTCAATATATACAACCTCATGCAACACACGTTTCTAATATAATCATACAACGCACAACATTATCAAAATATTTAAGCAATTCAAATCAACAACACTTAAACAATCAAATCCAAAATACAAAACACTTAATAATTAATCCAACAACCACCAAAACACTTAAATAATAAGTTTTTTTCATTGGATTCTACAGGTGTCCGAGATTTCTTTTTAGCAGTTGACTTCGAACTCTTATCAAGACAAGGCCAATCACCGTCACCACCGGATGTCCTCTGTATGCAAGTTTACATCAACACATAAAAATCAAGTCATTAGTTCATATTTCATGTGACTACTCTAACTATTTTCAAGTTACTAGTACACATTTCAAGATACTACACTCAAATCATTTTCAAATGTCTAATTGACATTTTATTTCACTACATTTAACCATTTTCAAATAACTAGTAAACATTTCAAGTAACTATACTTAATCATTTTTAAGTCACTACTAAATGTTTAAGTCACTATACTTAACCATTTTCAAATAACTAATTCACACTGCAAGTCACCACACATAGAATATTTTCAAGTCACTAGTACACATTTCAAATTACTACACTTAACTATTTTCAATTAACTAAATCACATTTCAAGTCAATATACTTAATCATTTTCAAGTGGCCATACTTTATTATTTTTAAGTTATTAGTACACATTTCAAGTGACTACACTTAACCATTTTCAAGCATCAAGTTCACAATATCAAGTAACTACACTTAACCGTTTTCAAGTCACAAGTTCACAATTTCAAGTAACTACACTTAATCATTTTCAAGTCACTACAATTAATTATTTTCAAATAAATTATTCACTAGTACACATTTTTAAGTACCTACACTTAAAACATTTTCAAGTCACTAACTCACTTCTTAAGTGACCACACTTAACTATATTCAAAACACAAGTCCACCTTTCAAGTAAATACACTTAAATATTTTCGATTCACTAATGCACTTCTCAAGTGACCACACTTAGCTAAATTCAAAGCACAAGTTCACATTTCAAGTACCTACACTTAAACATTTTAAAGTCACTAACTCACTTCTCAAGTGACCACACTTGACTATATTCAAAACACAAGTCCACCTTACAGGTATTTCGACTCACTAATGCACTTTTCAAGTAACCACACTTAACTATATTCAAAACACAAGTCCACATTTCAAGTACCTACACTTAAACATTTTCGACTCACTAACTCACTTCTCTAGTGGCCACTCTTAATTATATTCAAAACACAAGTCCACATTTCAAATACCTACACTCAAACATTTTCAACTCACTAACTCACTCCTCTAGTGACCATACTTAACTATATTCAAAACACAAGTCTACCTTTCAAGTAACTACACTTAAAATTTTTTGACTCAATAACTCACTTCTCAAGTGACCACACTTAACTAAATTCAAAACACAAATCCACATTTCAAGTACCTATACTCAAACATTTTTGACTCACTAACTCACTTCTATAGTGACCACACTTAACTATATTCAAAACACAAGTCCACATTTCAAGTACCTACACTTAAACATTTTCGACTCACTAACTCACTTCTCTAGTGACCACACTTAACTATATTCAAAATACAAGTTCACCTTTCAAGTACCTACACTTAAATATTTTTTACTCACTAATTCACTTTAGTAAATTCAAAACACAAATTCACCTTTCAACTACCTAAACTTAAACATTTTTGAGTCACTAATTCACTGTTCAAGTGACCACACTTTAGTAAATTCAATTGACAAGTTCACATTTTAATTACCTAAAATTTAAAATATTTTCGAGTCATTAATTCACTACTGAAGTGACCACACATTAGTAAATTCAAAACACAAGTTCACCTTTCAACTACCTAAACTTAAATACTTTTGAGTCACTGATTCACTACTCAAGTGACCTCTCTTTAGTAAATTCAATTGGGAAGTTCACATTTCAACTACTATTTTTGAGATACTAACTGAATACTCAAGTGACCACACCTTAGTAAATTCAATTGACAAGTTCACATATCTAGTACCTAAACTTAAACAATTTTTGAGTCACTAATTAACTACTCAAGTGACCACACTTTAGTAAATTCAATTGACAAGTTCACATTTCAAGTACCTAAACTTAAATATTTTTGAGTCACTAATTAAGTACTCAAGTGACACACTTTAGTAAATTCAATCATTATCAAGTCTAGCAGCACTGAAACTTAAGCAACCATATCAACCACATAACTTTCTGGTATAATGATAACATGAACAGCTTTAGGGAAAGTTCAACGCAAAGTTTCCAAAACACACTCTAGAATGTAACAACTATTATCTCTACAGTATCCTCATGTGTTTAAACTTCCATAAACATCAAAAGTGGATTCAGTACTGAACAACCCATCTCATAAATAGCCCTCTGTGTTCGAGGTTCTGTTGCACTAGATGAACCATGAAGTCGCTCCAACAAGCAACTGACCTATGCATTATCACAGATATACTAAGAAACCACTACTCTCTCACACACAAACACATATAATCATAAAAAATAAAAAGGAAAAAATACACACTTGGAGATGCCACTGAGGGAGGGACTGTTGGCTGGAGGGATGTTAGCAGGTGAGGGAGGCGTCGGAGGTGGCCGGCGGGAGGAGATTCGTCGGTCAATGGTAGGGCGGAGGCTGGTTCATTCGGTGGCGGAGGCTGGCAGCGCTGAATATGAAGAGCCCGCCGATAATCACATCCAGTGAGGCTTATCGATGGGATAGGAGGATGGAGGTGGCGGAGCAGCGGCTGTTCATGACTCGTCGGCGATGGAGAAAGGCGGCGGCAGAAAATTTTTTTAGAGAGAAGAAAGAAGGTAGAGAGAGATAGAGGAGGCGTCTATTGGTGAGAATAGAGGGATTAAGGTTTAGGTTTTGATTAAAAAAAAAGAGGAGAGTGATGGGATCTCAGCCGTTGGATCAGTTTTGATCTAACGGTTGAGATTAAAATTATTTAAAAAGGGATGAAATATCAATTTGGTTAGAATTGACATTAATTGTGTGCAAGATGGCTAGAAAATCAAATGAGAAATTAGGCTTGCTATTTTATTGAAATAATAAGACGTTGATATCAAAATAAACTAAGCATGTAAAATTAATGTTACATAAAATTATTAAATGAAATTGGTCGGTAATAAATTTGAAATAAATTAATAATAATAATAATAATAATAATAAACTAGATAACGTATTTTGAAAAATGTGAATGTGCATATTTACAAAAAATAATTTAATAAATATAAAATTATGTAAAATGTCGTATTTGAATTAATAACTCACTTCTCTAGTGATCACACTTAGCTATATTCAAAACACAAGTCCACCTTTTAAGTAACTACACTTAAACATTTTCGACTCACTAATTTACATCTCAAATGACCACACTTAACTAAATTCAAAATACAAGTCCACATTTCAGGTACCTACCATTAAACATTTTCAAGTCACTTATTCACTTCTCTAGTGACCACACTTAACTATATTAAAAACACAAGTTCACCTTTCAAGTAACTACACTTAAAATTTTTTGACTCACTAATTCACTTCTCATGTGATCATGTTTTAGTAAATTCTGCACATTCATGACACTTTATATGTCAAAAGTCAAAATTTTATTTACCTATTAACTTTTTACGTCTAAAAAACTAATGTTACTTCCTATGTGTCTATTTTTGACTATGTATTATGTACATCACTACACAACAAACATACATACATATATATATAAATGTAAGCTTCCGATATATACATTACATACACGATTTTACTATTCCATAATAATTGCAACGTATTTCATATATGCTCAAATGAATTATCGGTTTACACACACAGAGAGATATACACACTATTGATTATCAAGTTTTAAATACGTACTATATGCATCATATACGTATACGAGTATATTGCCCCGTAATGTAAAGTGACGTATTTCATATGCATACTTTGATGAGTTATCAATTAATTTGATTATTATCTTACATTAATATAACTTCAACGTACAGTATATTATTACTTCTATCATTTCAAATCAAGGTATTTAATATGTTTGGATAAATTCTACTAATTTTTGACTACATCGTTAATCGATCGATCACTACATTATATTTATTTTATATATTCAAACATAAGTAAAATATAAAGATTATAATTAACGTAATTTATTTATTTAATTTGACATATTTCTTAGTATAATTTTTTTTTTACAAAATCTAAGCTTGATTTATATTTATTATTATTATATTGGTTATCGAATATATGTGATCATGTAATTTTAAAAAATTATATATTTGATTTTACATATAATTATTTTTCAATAAAAATCGACCACAAGTGGTCGGTTTTTTAAAATTTCTTTATTTTTTATTTTAATTAAAAACCGGCCATAAATGGTCGATTTTTAAAATTATTTTCTATTTATTTTAATAAAAAACCGACCACAACTGAGATTAAAATTACTTTAAAATGGGTCAAAAATGAAATTAATATCCATTTGATTAAATTTGACATTAATTGTGTACAAGATGGTTAGAAAATAAACACATTGGGAAATTGAATTGAATTGGATTAAGACCTGCTATTTTAATAAAAATTATTTATTTAATAGTAAATTAAAAATATCAAATATCGATGGACAGTGTCATTTTCATAAAGTTATTTAGTTTTAACAAAAGCGACGTTGCCCGTCACTTTTTGTAAAAAATAAAGAGAAATTAAAAATATTTACAAATTACAATGGACATCATCGCTTTTCTATAATTTATATTTTTAAAATTAAAAATTATAGCGACATTGTTCGTCACTTTTAATAAAAATAAAAAAATAAAATTAAATATAAAAAGCGACAGACAATGTCATATTTTAAAAAATTAATTTTTATTTATTTTTCAAAAAAACGACGCTGTCCGTCACTTTTTTGTAAAAATAAAGAAAAATTTAAAATAATTACAAATTGCGACGGATAACGTCACTTTTCTAGTAATTTAAAAAATAAAAATTATAGCGACATTGTTCATCGCTTTTAATATAAATAAATAAAAGTAATAATTAAATTTAAAAAGCGATGGACAAAGTCTCTTTTCAAAAAATTAATTTTGATCAAAAGCGACGCTGTCCGTCGCTTTTTGTAAAAATAAAAAAAATTAAAATAATTATAAATTGCGATGGACTGTGTCGCTTTTTTAGAACTAATTTTTTAAAAATAAAAATTATAGCGACTTTGTCTGTTGCTCTTAATAAAAATAAATAAAAATAAAAATTAAATTTAAAAAGCGACGAACAACATCTCTTTTTAAAAAATTATTTTTTATTTAATTTTAACAAAAACAATGCTGTCCATCGCTTTTTGTAAAAACTAAAGAAAAATTAAAAATAATTATAAATTACGACGGACAAAGTCACTTTTCTAGAATTAATATTTTATAAAATAAAAATTATAGCGACGGTGTCCGTCGCTTTTAATAAAAATAAATAAAAACAAAAATCAAATTTAAAAATCGACGGATTACGTCACTTTTTAATAAATAATAATAATTATTTTTAATAAATTACGATGCTGCCCGTCGCTTTTATAAAAAAAGTTATAAATTATTTTTTAATTACTTGACACAAAAATCTGTGAAACAAAGCAACGGATATTATGATGTTGACCGTCGCTTTTAATAAAAAATAAATAAAAATTAAAATTAAACTAAAATAGCGACGACCAACGTCATTTTTCACGTCGCTTTTTAAAGCGACACAGTTCGTCACTTTTTTTTGCGTCGCTTTTTGACCTTTTTTTAATAGTGGCTATATAAGATTTCTAAAATTTAAATAACATTCCACCTTCCCCCAATTCACCAAAAGGGAAAACTAGCTAGGGTTCAAAGCTCTATGGATAGAGTGTTCTTCAAACTCTCATCATTAGCAGGTATGTGGAATAATAAAAAATCGATGGGGGTTTTAATCTATATTCTTTTAAAACTTTTTAGTGTTTAAATTATGGGGTTCAATTTAACTACAAGAACATGTCTTCAAATTCACACTTATTCCTTAATTATGAATTTTTGCTAAGTATATATATTATATTGTGATTGGTGAAGAGAACGAAGTTTTTTTTTTGGCAATGAACAGTGAAGTATTACCATACCAACAAAATAAAATCGAACATACACTTAGGGATCACTTACAACCCTACCTCTTCTAGTAAGGAAGTTAGACTGGGTGAGCCTTAAAGATCTATGTACAAGTACTGTCTTCTAAGTATTTGACATATTTAGCTCTCTTGTCATCTCTATACCTATTCAGTCTCTCCGTAAGAACAAATTTGACTTGTTGTATAATCATGCTGTGAGGTATAGCCTGCTGTGTAAAGATTTTCAAATTCCTAGCTCTCCAAATGTGATATATGAAGGCCCCATAAGCTACAACCATCATCTCTTTCTTTTTTTGCATCAGTGTCTACGATTGATGTGCAATAGAGTGTACTTTATCCTTCCCTAATATATCCTTAATCCCATCTGTTGTTGCACCAGGTTCCACAGATCTTTTCTCCCTGAGCATTTAATAAACAAGTGTTTTGCATCTTTCAATACATCTGTATCACATAAGCAACAATCGGGGCTGTCACAATGAATTCCCATACCACATAATCTGTCCTTTGTGAGTAGTTTTTCTTGTGCTGCTAACCACATTATAAATCTTTATTTGAGTAGGCTGATACCAGTCCATACCAATGTTGCAATAGGATCACGCAAAACTGGGCCTAATAAGGCTAAATAGCTTTGCATTGTTGAGTATTTAGCATTTGTTGTTAGACAATATTTTCCTCCTTGGTACCAGTCCCCCATTTTCAATTTGAGCTTGTGAAAGTTCCTCCAATACCAGCTGCTATCAGCTGGTGGTTGACATGTCCAGAAATTTACTCCATTATTCATATAAACACTATGTATCCATTTTACCCACAAAATATCCTTCTTTTCCATGATCAACCAAATAAATTTTCCTACAAGTGCGATATTCCACAATTTACAGCTACTAATATTCAATCCTCCTTGATATTTGGGTCTGCATAGTGTTTCCCAAGCTACCAGATGAACCCTCTTGTTCTTCTCATTACTCCCCCATAAAAAATCCCTACACAACTTATCCACCTCCTTCAACACCTCCTGAGGAAAGATGAATACTGACCCCCAGAAGTTATGTATTAAAAATATTACAGACTGTATAAGTTGTATTCTCCCTGCGTAAGATAAATGCCTGGTAGAAGCTACTCTGATTCTGCAAGTAATTTTCAAACATAGCTGATGGCATTCCATTTTTGTCCACTTTTTAGGTGATAAGGGAAGTCCCAGATACCTAATAGGAAAAGATCCCACTGTAAACCCTATAATGTAAATAATTTTTTCCTTAACAGCATCCTTGATACCTGGCACAAAAATGTTAGACTCGTCTATATTGGCAACAAGTCCAGTAATATTCAAAAAGTGGTTCAAGGCTTTCATTATTCTCCTAACTAAGGCCTCATTGCCTTTACAAAATATCATCAGATCATCGGCGAAGGTAAGATGTGTCAACTTCAATTCCTTGCACATGGGATGATATTTAAAGTTAGGCAAGTTTCTTATTTTGTGAAGGATTCTAGCAAGGTATTCCATAACCAACACAAACAACAAGGGGGAGATGGTATCTCCTTGTCGCAAACCTGTTCTACCCTCAAAATATCCATAACTATCTCCATTTAATTTAATTGAAAACTTGGTTGTAGTCACACATAGCATAATTAGTTGCCTAAACTTCTCAGGGTACCCATATCCGCAGAGCATTTCCTTGATGAATTCCCATGTAATCATATCATACGCCTTTCTTAAATCGATCTTCATAAGACATCTTGGACTTATTTTCCTGTTGTACTGCCTCAATAAGTTGTGGCACATAAGGATATTATAAATCAAGGACCTGTCTTGGATAAATGCAGCTTGTGTGTCCTGTACTAAGGATGGCAGTACAACTTTTAATCTCTTGCAAATTATTTTAGACACACATTTATAGACTACGTTGAAACACACAATGGGTATATATTGACTAGGATTGTTAGGACACTCCACCTTAGGTATCAAAGTAATACTTGTAGCATTAAGTTGATGTATCATCTTGCCAGTTCTGAACACCTCCAACACTAAATCAGTTATGAGGTCACCAGTTATTGCCCAAGTACTTTGGAAAAAACCACTTCTATATCTATCCAGCCAGGGCTGCTGTTTGGGTTAATCCCAAACATAGCTTCCTTGACATCTTCCCTAGTAAATCCCTGCAATAATTCCACCTGTTGTTCTACAGTTAAGGTATGTCCATAAGTCAAAAAACCTTCAGAAGCAAGCTTCCTTGGACCTCCAGTTTCTCCCATCATTGCAGAGTAGTATCTCACAAAGACTTCAGCCACATCCTTAAGATCTGTCACCACCTTTTTATTCTCATCAGTTTTGCATCACAATTTGCATCAATCTCTTTTGCTTTAGAATTGAGTAAAAATATTTGGTATTGTCATCACCAAGCTTCACCCATTTAGCCTTGCTACTTTGCACCAGCATCACTTCTGCAAGATAGCTTGATCTTTTAAATTTCAGATCAATCTTTTCTTGACACTGTTTAAGCATTTTTCTATCTTTATTTGCTTCATTTATCATGTTACCGAAGTGGTGAGTGCAGACTCCTGAGTTTGTGTTTCAAGTACTTTAATTTACCTATAATTTGATACATCTTACATCCTATACCAGGTTGCTGCCAACCACTTTTAACTAACCTCGTAAAGTCAGGATGCATGCTCCAAGCATTACAGTATTTGAATGGTTTCCTTGTTCTTGTATCTTGAGAAGCCAATGTCAAGTAAGTAGGACTATGATCACTCATCTCTCCAGCCAAATATTGTACTTTACAAGTAGGTGTGATCTAACCACTCACTACTAGCAAAGGTACAGTCCAGTTTTGAAAAAATTATATTTGTTGCATGTCTAGCATTCCAGGTGTAATTACAGCCTAGTATAGGTTGGTCAATCAACCCACACCGATCTACAATTTCTTGGAAATCCTTCATCTCTGGGATGGTCGCCGGGTTCCCACCTATCCTGTTCTTCATATATAGCACAACACTGAAATCACTTGTGATAATCCAAGGCAGAGTAGTGCCTTAGAATTAGGCTAGGTAATTCCATAGGTCCTACCTCTCTACTCTCTCATTGTACCCATACACTATAGTAAGTAAAAACTGCGTAAATACAAGTATATGCTCCACCTTGCAGGTTAATGCTTGGGAAGATTCACTACGTACTGTCACTTTGTAATTATTCTCCTTCCATAATAACTAAATCCTCCTGTTGTAGTGGGAGGAATGGTTTGTAATGAACTTCCAACCTCCAAAGATCTTATCAGCCACCATTTGTACTCTATTTAATTTTATTTTAGTCTCTACAAGACCAACCATTTCAGCTTTCAAATCACCACAAAGGAGTTTCACCTCTTTCTATTTTGAGAGGCCATTAAGGCCTCTCACATTCCAGCATAGCAGCTTAACTATCCCTCCAAGGGATAGTATTTTTCCCACCCCCATGCTTGGCAGCATTTTCCTACCTACTCTGACCTTTTTCTTCCCTGTTCAAACTTTGGAAAGTTTTATCTACATGTATAGTAGTGGTATGCACAACTTTATTCTAGGATGTTGAGCCAACAACCTTTTGGGTTTTTTTTAATCCATCATTACTCGTCTTCAACATCAAGTCTCCAGTGTCTTTAGGAGGTTGTACCTGATGTTTTGGTTTTTTACAGAATATTTTACGCCTTTTTCTTAGTATAATTATGTGTTTTCAAGTAGCCACTATTGTATTTAACATGGTATTTTAGTTCTTTCAGGATAAGGACTGAGTGTGAAGGGTAACTAGGAGAATCTGAGCAAAACAAATTGTAAAATAAACAGCGACGGCTTAGGTGATGGACCGTTAACCTTGCGATAATTTGTCGGTTTAAATTATTGACCAAAAGTAGAAGGAATAGCCTCTGGACATCATGCAACGGTCCAGACAATGGACCGTCAGCCCTGCGATGGGTCGTCGGTCTAAATCGTCGCCATGATATAGAACGCATCATCACTGGAAGTCCTATGATGGTCCAGGCGATAGACTGTTGACTTTGCGATGAGCCATCGCACTACCCATTGCCTTGAAAAAGAATATGGAGTCACTGGAAACCCAGCGATGGTGTAGGAGATGGACCGTCGGACCTGCAATGAACCGTTGCCTGACCCGTTGATCAAAACGCAGAGAATCTGAGTTTGAATTTTAAAACCCTAGTTCTGGAATCATATAAATATCAAGTATTAGGGTTTATTCTGGATATTTTATCTTTAGTTTCATACTTTCTCCTCTAGTGATAGCTTTGTACTACTTTTCATTGGGATTTGAATCAAAAGATTGAGAGTTGATTATTAGTTTTCATATTCTCCATCAAAGATTGAGAAGAACAATATTGCAACTTTTGTAAGTACTTTTCTGAAGTTATTTATGAACAATCAATATACCTTTGATTTCTTATATGGAGATGAGTAGCTAAACTCCCATAACTAGGGTTGTAGGAGCCTTGATATAGAGAACTATTTTGGGGTTGTGAATGGGTTTGATTTCTAACATCTATCGAAATTGCATGAATCCTTCTTCATCTTAATGACATCTCTTGGTTGCAAACTTGAGAAGTGCGTCCTTCAACTCCACTTGTCTGATAAGAAAGTGGATGTTGGGAAAAGAAGTGATTCACATGAACTCCATAGGTTTACCCTTTGGGTTAACGGGTTGATGCCTTAACAGGATCAATCCTCATGATATTGTTATCGAATAATGCGTGAATCCTTTAAGTTCGAGAGAAATAAAGGGTGAAATACTCATTTGGTTCAGAAACGCATATGTAATCCTTAGAATTCAATAATTCTTGCGATTGGATACATAAGTTAGAATTCAAAAACAAACTCACAACCCTAATTGTTTGAACATCTTGGTGAGCATAACTCTTGTCAATTCATTCTCCTTGAAATTACATCTACATTTACTCTCAGTAGCTGGAATTTTGTGTAACACAAATACAAAAGAACACTGTTAACATTTCTAGACCCTCTTTATTTTGGAACCTTAGATCAACAGTCTAATAACAATCACAATACTTAGTGAACACTGTATTCCCTGTGGGATTCGACATCCAACCCAGTTGGGTTCTATATTTGATAGCGACCGCTTACTCTCTCATAAGAGAGGTGTAATTTGGGTGTATCAAATTTTGGCACCATTGCTGGGGAATACGGTTGTCAATTAAGTTTGTTTTTGTTAATTGACCTTTGGTCAAGTTTCCCAAATTTTGCTTTTGTTTGTTATTTTTATTTATGTAGGGGAGTTGTTGTTTATGCCAAGTACATAGAGATTAGGTGCACCATTATTACGAATACATCTGGAACCGTAACTTATTGACAGAATGATAGAACCCCAAGATGCTGAGAGACTAGCCGCATTGGCTAGATCTCAACTAAATCAGTATAATGATGGCCAACATGCATGTCATCCTAATCCTGATGATTATGATTTGGGAGATGATGACTTGTTTGATCCTGCTAATCAAAGACGTGCAGAGAATCTACCTGCACCAATGAACAAAAAATATGAACAAAAATTATCCTTTCAAGGCGAGACATAATCGTCAAGCTGTTCAATTTAATTTTAATGATGTTGAAGATGGAATGGACGAAGCTGGTGCCACTGGAGCTATTATTTCTCCACCTCTAGCACTAGGAGCAAAGTTCAATATTACCAGTATAATGATCCAGCTCTTTCATCTGAAGAGATTGTTTGGTCGACTACCGGGAGATGATCCCAATGTGTATTTAGTGAATTTTATCACTATTTGCAAGTCCTTTGATAACTCGGGAGTGGGACAAAATGCCATCCGCCTACGTTTATTTCTGTTTTCTCTATCTGGAGAGGCAACATTATGGCTTAATGAGCTGACACTTGATTTTATAACCAACTGGAAGCAATTGAAATAGGCTTTCCTAGAAAGGTTCTTTCAGCCTTCTAGAAAGGTATAGTTGAGGGATGAGATCAGCAACTTAGGCAGTTTCCAACCAAAGCCCTTTATGAGACATGGGAAAGGTTAAAAAAAAAGCTGACTAGTGTCCAAATCATAATATGATAGATATTTATCTGATGGAGACTCTTTATTGGGCTTTGAACTCTATGACGAAGCCAGTTTCTGATAATGCTACAGGGGGGATCATTTGTGGATCTCACTTTTCAGGAGGCCTCGAAGATGCTTGATTGGATGACCAAATAAAGAAGACCTTGGCATGCCAAGGATTCTGTGGTAGCAACCCCTGCTGTGCCTATTGGCATGACTACGGAACAATATAAGAAAGAGGAAGAACATGATCAAGACATGGCATACTTGAGGACACAAATGGATTTGTTGATCAAGTATTTATTATCTGTAAAGACTGAAAAAGTAAAAGCTGTTGCAGCCAAAGGTAGAGATACTTCTGATTCAGAAGAAGTGGCTAACTATTTGAATAATCAGGGGGGTTTTTTGAGGCAATAGCCAAGGAAATCAAGGTCGGAACTTCTACGACAAGGCTGGTTACAAGGATAAGGAGCAAGGAAATTGAAAAGGTAAGAATGATAGTAGTGGGCTATATGTACCTCCCGAAAGTAGAGATAGTGCTGCAACTAACTCTGGCAAGATGTCCATAGAGGAACTAATGGAGAAATTATTAAAGGGAGTTGAAGCTACCAATTCTGAAGTGAATACTATAAAGAGCGATTTATCTTCTATAAGTCAGTTGGTAAACTCGCACTCTACCTCTATCAAGCAGTTAGAGCAACAAATGAAATAACTCTCAGCAGTGTTGAATCAGAGGAAGACTGGAACATTGCCAAGTGATACCATTCAGAATCCATGAAATGATGGTTCTTGCATGACTATCACTACTAGAAGTGGTAAGGTATGGGAAGGCCCTCCTGTAGGTAAGCCCGTGATTGATATTATAGCCGATAATATTGAAGAAGCAGTGATTTTTCATTTGATAGAGTCTGGGAAATCAAATAAGGTCATTGATGACACACCATCCAACAGTCAGCAAGTTGATGAGTTAGAGAAGAATAAGGGAAAGGAGGATCAAGTGGTGATTACCATTCTTCCAAAACCACCTCCTTTATTTTCTCATCGGTTGAAGAAGAAGGCCGACGACACAAAGTTTAAAAAATTCATGGCTATGATAAAGTAGTTGATGATTAATCTACCACTAGTGGAGGCATTATAACAAATGCCCGAGTATGCAAAGATCATGAAAGACCTCATCACAAAGAAGCAGTCGGTTAGTTTTGAGCTGATGGACAATCTTTATCATTATGGTGCTATTTCCATAAGGTATCTGGTGTAAAAAAACATAGATCTGGGAGAATTTACTATCCTATGCACTATTGGACCTCTTGACTTCGTAAAATCTCTGTGCGACTTGGGAGCTAGCATCAATCTGATGCTGCTAGCTATTTATAAAAAATTAGATTTAAGAGACCCCACACCTACTAACATGCAGCTTGTAATGGTGGATAGGTCGGTCAAATAACCTGTTGGTATTTTATATGATATGTTAGTAAAGATTGCTAGTTTCATATTTCCTGCGGATTTCATCATTATGGATTGGGAGGTGGATTTTGAGGTTCCTATAATCTTGGGTCTACCTTTCCTCCCAGTTGAAAGTGTGCTGATTGATTTACAAGCTAATGAGCTCTTAGTTAGGTTGAATGATAAAGTGGTGTAATTTGATATGTGCCAATCAATGAAGCAATAGAAAGAAATGACTGTGTTTTCCATTGTGGATGTCTATTATGAGGAGGAGTAGGAAGTGTCAATTGAAGAGAAATTTGCTGTTGAAACATTAGTTGTCGTATTGATAAATTTTGATCAGGATGGTATAGAGGATTATGAGGAGACTGTATGTGCATTAAATGGCATGGGGTCTTACTTATATGCTCCCAAGAGGTTGGACTTGGACTTAGAAAATCATCTAAGTCCACCTGCTAAGCCCTCTATAGAAGAGCCACCTATCCTAGAGCTGAAAGAGTTAACAAGTCATTTGAGGTATGTGTTCTTGGGGAGTGGGAATACATTACCTGTTATTGTTGTAGATGACCTAGGTGAGCAGAAGGTGGAAACACTTATTTCGGTGCTTCAATGATACAAAAGAGCCATAGCCTGGACTATTGCTGACATTATTGGCATTCCCTCTGGCATCTGGACTCATAAGATACAACTTGAGGAAGAATGTACTCCTACCATTGAGCATCAACGCTGTTTTAATCCACTAATGCAAGAGGTGGTTAAGAAGAAAATTATTAAGTGGCTAGATGCAGAAGTGGTTTATCCTATTTCAGACAGTAAATGTGTAAGCCCAGTTTAATGTGTGCCCAAGAAAGGGGGCATAACTGTTGTTATACATAAAAAGAACTAGTTGATTCCTGTTAGGCCTGTGACTGGTTAGAGAGTTTCCATGGACTACTGCAAACTAAACTCATGGACTTTAAAGGACTACTTCCCAATGCCCTTCATGGATCAAATGCTTGATCAGTTGGCAGGAAGGCCGTGGTATTGTTTCTTGGATGGATATTCTAGCTACAATTAGATCTGTATTGCTCCTGAAGATCAGGAGAATACGACGTTCACATACCCGTATGGCACTTTTGTATTCAAGTAGATACCGTTTAGGTTATGTAATGCACCCGCTACCTTCTAAAGGTGTATGATGTCTATTTTATCAGATATGGTTGAGGACACCTTGGAGGTATTCATGGATGATTTTTCTGTGGTTAGAGATTCATTTGAGTTGTGTCTAGCTAACTTGAGTAGGGCTTTACAGAGGTGTGTGGAATTCAATCTTGTGCTTAATTGGGAGAAATGCCACTTCATGGTGAAGGAGGGCATTGTTCTCGGGCACAAAATTTCAGCAAAAGGGATAGAGGTCGATTGAGCCAAAGTAGAAGTTATTGAGAAGATACCACCTCCCATCTCGATAAAAAGGGTGCGTAGTTTTCTTGGACATGCTGGCTTTTACCGGAGGTTTATAAAAGACCTCTCTAAAATTGCAAATCCACTTTGCAAACTTTTGGAGAAGGAAATTAAGTTTTTCTTTGATGCTGAATACATTAAGGCATTTGAATGCCTTAAGAGGAAGCTGGTTGAGGCCCCTATCATAGTTGCACCGGATTGGTCAAAACCATTTGAGCTAATATGTGATGCAAGCGGTGTTGCCCTTAGAGCTGTGATGGGGCAAAAGAAGGAAAAATTATTTCATCCAGTTTAGTATGCCAGCAAGGCACTGAATGGAGCACAAAAAAACTAAACTGTCATAGAGCAGGACTTCTAGTAGTGGTGTACGCTTTTGAGAAGTTTTGGGTGTATTTTCTAGGTACCAAGGTTGTGGTACACACTAACCACACTTCCTTGAGGTACCTAATGGCAAAGAAGGATGCTAAACGAAGGTTGATCCGGTGGGTGTTGCTACTTCAGGAATTTAACTTCGAGGTCAAGGATCGTAAGGGAAGTGAGAATTAGGTGGCTGACCACTTATTCAGACTCAAAGGCGAGCAAGTAGTAAAAGATGAACTTGGTATTGATAATTCCTTTCCAGATGAGAAAGTATTGGCTGCAGTGCTCGAAAAAGTACCTTGGTATGATGACTTTGCAAACTACGTGGTAGGTGAGGTAATGCCAGAGAATCTTTCCTTCCATCAGAAGAAAAAGTTTCTCTATGGTGTAAAACACTATTTCTGGGATGAGCCGTATCTTTTCCAAAGGTGTGCAGAGGGCATTATTAGAAGATGCGTTCCAGAAGTGGAGATATTGAGTGTACTGGAAACAACTCATGCTTCCCCAGTTGGTGGTCATCATGCTGGTGATCGTACTGCCAGAAAAGTTCCTAAAAGTGGTTACTATTGGCCCAATTTGTTAAAGGATGCTTACGAGTTCATAAAATGATGTGACCAATGTCAAAGACAAGGGTCTATCTAAAAGTTCCATGAGATGCCAATGTCCAAGATGTTAGAGGTTGAACTGTTTGATGTATGGGGCATTGAGTTTATGGGCCCCTTCGTGAGCTTATTTGGGATGAAGTATATACTAGTTGATGTTGACTACATGTCAAAATGGGTCGAGGCTATGGATCTAGAATATAATTAAGGAAAGCGAGCCATTGCATTTTTGAGGAGAAATATCTCTTATCGCTTTGGGGTACCACGGACCATCATAAGCGATGGAGGATCACACTTTTGCAACAAGATGTTCTGAGCCTTATTGGCAAAATATAGAGTTAAGCAGCATATGGTAGCTACACCATATCACCCGTAAATAAGTGGGTAAGTAGAAATCTCCAATCGGGAAATCAAGGCTATCCCTGCAAAACTGTGAATGTGAGTAGGAAGGATTGGTCTAGGAAGATGGACGATGCATTATGGGCATATCGAACAACTTTCAAGGCACCTATTGGTATGTCACCATACCAATTGGTTTATGCCAAGGCATGCCATTTGCCGATTGAGCTAGATCATAAAGTACTGTGGGCACTAAAGCGTCTTAATCTGAACTAGAATGAGGTAGAAAATATGAGACTGGTGATATGTGTGCAATTGCAAACACATTTAAGGCCTTTAAACTAGAATTATTGCAAAGTATTAAGAAACTCTTTTTGTTTTTTTGATTGTTTTTATTGTTTTAATGCAAATACTAGTGATCGGGGAGAAATAAAAGGAAAGAAGAACAAATAAGTTAGAATCTGGTGCAGATAAGCTGAAGTAAAACAGACGACATTTCTGAATGTCAAAGTCACCATTAAGAGTAGATAGAATCGGAAGAATTCAAGTGACAGGTGATGACCTTTTTGAAGCGCCATCACAACTTTGATAAAGCGTCAAAATTGCTGTCAACTCAAAGCAGAACATGATGATTTCAAATGAAGATGTGACAACATTTTTCATGTGCCATCACTTAATTGACACGCCATCAGATTTGCCATCAGAAGACTCAGAAGATAAAAATTCACTAGAATCTTTGACGATATCTTGCACACATCATCAGACATCTGACGCGCTGTCAAGATCGCCATCGACTATTTTGAAGAGAAAACTTAAATCTTAATTTGTGTTTCCTTATTTAGAATTACCTAGTTACAGACTTTTTTTAGGGATTTTAAAGATTTTTTTTTATCTTTTTGGGATTTGGATGATGCAGAAGCTATCAGACAATTAACTCGGAGGTGGCACGTAAAATTACTTTATTTTTTTCATCAGATATTTTTCTTGTTTTCTTTTCCAAACACTTATCAACTATTGTGGGTTTCCATCTTGTGATCGAATTGAAGAAGTACTTATTATCCATCACTAAGTTTATCTATATTACCATGAATTCAACTTGTTATTTCGTTCATCAAATCATGAGCAACTAATTCTATTAGCCCGAGTTATGGGATCCATGGATTAGGGTTTGATATGATGCTAGGTATTTAAAGGATTTAAAGAGTAGTAGGACATCTTGAAGTTCTGTTACTTTAACTTAAATCTATTGGTTGCAAATAATAGGTTATGCCTTAGGCTTATTTGCTTTTAACAAAGAAATAAACTAGAGGACGTGAATTATCAACAGGGACTCGGAAGCTACCAACCTTTTGTTTAATGATGGATGTCGTAACTGAATTAATATACTTGAGATAAAATCCTATTGGAAATAGATAAGTTATATAAGTTTGAGAGAATTAAATAATAAATTGTCTGGTGAGGTCGAGAGATTAGTCAGATAGTATCGTCGTCACGAATATTCTGCTGTTTCTACTTACTTCAAGAGTCTTACTTACCTAGTATCTATCAATTCCTAAAACCCATGGTGAAAATAACTACGGTCTCCCACTTATCTTGGTTACAAGTACTAAAATATTGAAAGTGACAATTGACTCTCTGTGAAACTTAAACCCCTATTTCGGAAATAGTAAACTACTAGTAAAGTATTTCGTAAAAATTCGAAGTTCACACCCTATTCCCTGTGGGATTCGACCCCAACCTAGTTGGGTTTTATATTGACAAAGATCGCTTACACCCATTCAAGAGTGTAGTTTGAGCGTTATCAAAAATGGCGCCGTTGCCGGGGAATACGGTTATGGACTGAAAGTTTGTGTACAAAAATTTACTGATAGTTAAGTTTTCTAGATTTACGTTCAGTTGTTATTTTTGTTTATTTGTAGGATACTTATAGATTAATCCAAGCACTACTCAATCCGGAACCCCACTACATAAGCCGAATGGTAGAACAACCGCTGCGGTATGAGGTTGGTGATGATGACGATGTGGATAGAGAAAGTGCAACGGGTGCGATCATTCCCCCTACGTTGGCACCTGGAGCAAAGTTCAATATTATAAGCACTATGATCTAACTCCTGAATCTGAAGGGGTTATTTGGAGGCCTTCCTGGGGATGACCCCAACCTGCATCTGGTAAATTTTGTCACCATTTGCAAATTCCGTGATAACCTGGGGGTAAGCCAGAGTGCTATTTGGTTGAGGCTGTTCCCATTGTCTCTGTCTAGAGAGGCAACATTATGGCTAAATGAGTTGACACCTGACTCTATAACTAACTGGAGGCAGTTGAGAGGAGCTTTCCTAGAAATGTTCTTTCCACCGTCCAGAAGGGTACAGTTGAGGGATGAGATTAACAACTTTAGACTGCTCCCGAATGAGGCTTTACATGAAACTTGGGAGAGGTTCAAGAAGAAGCTGACACAGTGTCCGTACCATAACATAATGGATATATTTGATGGAGACTTTGTAAAGAGCTTTTAACTCTGTGACAAATCCAGTGGTAGATAACGCTGCTGGTGGGTTATTTGATGCTCTGTCATGTCAGATGCTGCTGATATGCTGATAGGATGACCAAACTAAGTAGGGCTTAGTACACCAGCGATTCTGTGGTGGAAAGTCCAACTATTCCTATTAGAATAAATGATGAACAATGCAGAAGAGATGAGGAGAAGGATCAAGATATGGACCATCTAAAGACATAAATGGACCTGCTCATGAAACACTTATCGTCAGGAAGGATGGAAAGATAAAGGCTGTAATTATTCGGGATCGGGTTGATATGGATCCTGAATAAGAAACCAACTATGTTACTAATCAGGGGGTTTTCGAGGCAATAGCCACGTGAAACAAGGTTGGAACGGGTAAGACAATCCTAATCCCAAATACAGGGAGCAAAAAAACTGGAGAAGCAGTAATGACAGAAGTGGGTTTTATGTTTGTGCTGGAAATAAAAAAGCTAGTACAGCTAGATTGGGAAAGTGGTCTATGGAGGATATGATAAAAGAACTGTTGAAAGGAGTAGAGGCTACCAACACAGGAGTAACTAGTATGAGGTGTGAATTTTCCACTATGATTCAGTTGGTTAGTTCACATTCAACTTCTATCCAGCAGTTAGAGCAATAGATCAGTCAACTTTCCTCAACACTGAACCAGGAAAGAAGTGGTACTTTACTTAATCAAATAATTCAGGATCAGAAGATAGATGGTTCATGTCTGGCGATTACCACTAGGAGTGGTAAGATTTTATCTGGCCCTTCTTCGGGCAAATCTTTAAACAATGAGAAAGTTGTAGAGGAACCAACAAAAGAACACCCAGAGGAGTCTGAGAAGCCGAATAGCTCAGTTGATATATCGGACAAGGAGAAGAAGAGAAAGTGTTGTTGAAATGTATCCCAAGGCCACCACCTCCCTTTTTTCAACGATTAAGAAAGAAGGTCGACGATGCAAAATTCAGCAAATTCCTAGCAATGCTCAAGCAATTGACAATAAATGTGCCTTTGATTAAATCACTTGAGCAGATGGTACATGACCTTGTTACCAAGAAACAAGCAGTGTGTTTCGAACCAAAAGTAGACTTCCACCTTTGCAGCGCTATTTCTACAAGGACCTTGATGTAGAAGAAGTCGGATCCAGGTGCAGTCACCATTCCCTGCGCAATTGGAACCATTGAATTCGCTAAAGTACTATGTGATTTGGGAGCAAGTGTTAACCTAATGCCACTGACTATTTATGAAAAGTTGGGTCTGGGGAATCCCATACCTACCAACATGAGACTGGTGATGGCAGACAGGTCAGTAAATTGACATGTTGGTATTCTGTATGACGTGTTGTTAAAGGTCTCAAATTTATATTCCCTGCAGACTTTATCATTTTGGACTACGAGGTGGACTTTGAGGTGCCCATAATCTTGGGTCGACCATTCCTCACAACTGGAAGTATGTTGATTAATTTGAGAGCAAATGAGCTCTTATTTAGGGTAAATGATGAAGTGGTGTGGTTTGATGTAGGCAAATTAATGAAACAACATGAGGAAATGAGTGTGTTCTCAGTAGTTGATGTGTATTTTGAGGACGAACAGGATGTGCTCATAACTAAACAGCTTGTTATCGAGCCTTTAGCTGCGGTTGTGATGAACTCTGATAGTGAAGGCATTGAGGAGTATAAAGAGACAGTTTGTGCCCTGACTGGCCTGGGCTTGTATTCTTATGCTCCTAAAAAGCTGGACCTTAACATGGCTAATCGACTAACACCACCAGCCAAGCCATCTATTGAAGAACCTCTGGTGTTGGAATTGACGGAGCTGCCTGGTCACTTACGATATGTGTTTTTAGGAAAAGGGAGAATGCTACCTGTTATTATTGCAACTGATTTGGAAGAACAACAGGTAAATGCATTTATTTTAGTACTTTAGAGGCATTAGAGAGCAATCGGATGGACCATCGCAGATATTATTGGCATTTCACTTGGCATCTATACGCATAAAATCCAACTAGAAGAAGATTTTACTCCTACCATTGAGCATCAGTGCCGTCTTAACCCACCAATATAGGAGGTGGTTAAAAAGGAGATCATTAAGTGGTTGGATGCAGGAGTAGTTTGCCTTATTTTTGATAGCAAATGGGTGAGTCCGGTTTAATGCATTCCTAAAAAAGAGGGTATGATGGTGGTTGCTAATGAAAAAACAAGCTGATTCCATTCAGACCAGTAACCGGGTGGAGAGTCTATATGGATTACCATAATTTAAACTCTTAGACTCTGAAGGACCACATCCTAATGCCCTTTATAGACTAAATGCTTGATCGATTGGCTGGTAGGGGTGGTATTACTTCTTGGATGGGTATTCTGGATATAATAAAATCTGCATTGCTCCGAAAGATCAAGAGAAGGCGACATTCACATGCCCATATGGTACATTTGCATTTAGGAGGATTCCATCTGGGCTATGCAATGCACCCACCACTTTTCTACGATTCATGATGTCTATCTTTTGTGACATGGTGGAAGACACCATAGAGGTATTCATGGATTATTTCTCTATGGTAGGTGATTCATTTGAAATATGTCTAGAGAATCTGAATGTGGCCTTGCAAAGATGTGTTGAATTTAATATAGTGCTTAAATACGAAAAATGTCATTTTATGGTGAAGGAGGGTATCCTGCTTTGGCACAAAATTTTTGAAAAAGGGATTGAAGTTGATCGAGCAAAGGTAGAAGTTATTGAGAAATTACCGCCTCCCATTTCAGTAAAGGGAGTGCATAGTTTTCTTGGTCATGCAGGATTCTATCAGAGATTCATAAAAAACTTCTCAAAAGTTGCAAATCCACTTTCCAAGCTATTGGACAAGGAAGTGAAATTCCTCTTCGATGACAAATGCTTGAAGGCATTTGAGTTCCTTAAAAAGAAGCTGATTGAGGCCCCTATTGTTATTGCACCTGACTGGGGAAAGTCATTTGAAATAATGTGTGATGCAAGTGGTGTCGCGCTGGGAGCTGTATTGGGACAGAAGAGAAATAAATTGTTTCACCCGATATATTATGCCAGCAAAGCACTAAATAGAGCATAAAAGAATTACACAGTAACCGAACTGGAACTATTAGCCGTGGTGTATGCTTTAAGAAATTCAGATCTTATCTGCTTGGGACTAAAGTGGTAGTCCATACTGACCATGCTGCCTTACGGTACTTGATGGCCAAGAAGGATGCTAACCAAGGTTTATTAGATGGGTGTTGCTACTACAAGAGTTTGATTTTGAAGTCAAAGATAGGAACGGTTGTGAAAACCAGGTTGCAGATCATTTATATAGAATGGAAGGTGTACAGGAAGCTAATGATAAAACAAAGATAAATGGTGCATTTCCCGATGAGGAGATCCTGGCAACTGCTGTGGAAATATTGCCCTGGTACACGAATTTATCAAACTACATTGTGAGTGAGATCCTCCCAGAAAATTTTTCATTCCACCAAAGGAACAAGTTCTTATAGGATGTAACACTACTTCTGGGACGAGCCTTTTCTTTTTTAGCAATGTTTAGACAATATCATACGGAGATGCATGCATGAAGTGGATGTACTGTGCATACTTGAAGCATGTCATGCTTCCCCAGTTGGGGGGTCACTATGCAGGTGACCGAACGGATAGGAAGGTGTTGCAGAGTGGCTATTATTGGCCAACATTGTTTAAAGATACCCACGAGTTTGTGTAGAAATGTGACCAATGTCAGAGGTAGGGGTCCATATCTAAAAGGCATAAAATTCCCTTGACTAAGATGCTTGAAGTGGAATTATTTGATGTCTAGGGCATTGACTTCATAGATTCGTTTGTAAGTTCTTATGGAATGAAGTATATTTTTGTTGCTGTTGGCTATGTTTCTAAATGGGTCAAAACTGTAGCTTTGGCTGACAATGAGGGAAAGAGAGTCATTGCTTTTCTCAAAAACAACATCTTCTCTCTCTTTGGGGTACCACATACTATCATCAGCGATGGAGGATCTCACTTTTGCAAAAAAATATTTCGAGCATCTTTGGAGAAATATGGAGTGAAATAACACAGAGTGGATACTCCGTAGCACCCTTAAACCAGTGGGCAAGTAGAGGTGTCGAATCGTGAAGTTAACTCCATCCTATCCAAGACGATGACTGCTAGCAGAAAAGACTGGTCCCAAAAACTTGATGATGCCTTATGGGCATACCAAACTGCTTTTAAGACACCTATTGGCATATCACCATTTCAGTTGGTCTATAGAAAGGCGTGCCATTTGCCAATAGAGCTGGAACACGAAGCTTTATGGGTGCTCAAGAGGTTGAATTTAAATTGGAAGAAAGCAGCAGAGATAAGACTAGGGCAACTGAATGAGATGGATGAATTCCGTCTCAGGGCATATGAACGAGTAGATTTGTATATAGAGAAGCTGAAAAAGTACCATGACTGGAAAATAGAGAAATAAGAGTTCAAAAAAGGAGACTTGGTGTTTCTGTTTAATTCCAGACTCAAATTGTTCCCAGGGAAGCTGAAATCTAAGTGGTCAGTTCCTTTTAAGGTAAGTCAAGTCCACTCATCTGGAGTAGTGGAGCTCGAAAACGAAGATGTTAGTACATTTAAGGTAAATGGAAAACGGGTTAAGCTTTACATTGGCCTAGAAGAATCTATGAAAAACATCACTATTATTTGTCTTAATGAAGTTTGAGGTAATTGAGACACCTGAGTCATTCCGCGACATTAAATCAAGCGCTGTGTGAGAGAAAACCCATGATCCCTGAGAACAAACCAGTCCAGGTATACCCTAACTCTTAAGCTAGTTTTTGCTTTAGTTCTAAGTTGAATGTGGCTGGTACTCTGCTATTGTAACATAGTTTTTGGTTAAAAAAAAGGGCGGTGACATGTCTTGCTCAATGTTTAACCATCCTTCCAATATCTTGCTTGATAAACTGTGTGAAGTACATTTACTTGTGACCATTTTGAATCTTGTTGTGGCATTAATTATAGCTGCTTGATGATCATTACTGAACAATTGCATGAACTAGATAAGTAGTGATATGTGATATACTTGTGTGCCAGGTGTGTGCGAGCTATTACTTGTTTTCCTCTGTATGCTAAAGCCAGAACTTTCCTAGTTAGTCTTTCCATGGTCTTAGTATAGGGGTTAGGACAGGATCATAGGCCGTCATTGATTAACTCACTTTTAGCCTAAATATCCTTCTCTGTATGCATAACACCCTTTTGCTCCCTATTTAGAGCCTAGCTTGACCATTTCTTTTGCATGACATCTTTCACCTTCCCATTTATACCATAATAAACATATATAACCCTAGGCTTACTTGGACATTGAGCACTTTGATCTAGGCAAATAGCCTAAGTTAAAGGTGGCTATCATAGGTGTGCATGGTGTATGATGAGAAGTATGAAGATGAACTAAAGATGGGTTCTAATAATGCAAGATAAAAATAGAAGAGAAGAGAAGAGAAGAGAAGAGAGAGTTGTTGCATCACCCAACTTGAATATGGATAATCAAGAGAAGAAGAAAAATGAAAGAGGATAATTAGTGAGTCTAAGAAAGAAGTGTAGTGTCAAGGAGGCATAGTCACTCTAAATAACCTTGAATTTCATACCAGCCTCAAACCACATTACAAGCCTAAAAGAAGTCCTATAGTGATCCTGACTGGCCTATCTGAGGTCTAGTAACGAAAATAAGGGCAAGCCTATGGTACTTAGCATACATTGGTTGAAACTTTCTTGTGAGAGTGAAAGTCTGGTGATAACCCCCAATTTGTATGGTTGGATCTCTAGTATGAGGAGAGGGGGATTTCTTTGTTGCGAGGGCACACGGGTATCGTCACTAGCTACTCGCTTGTTTAGACAATGTGGTATTGATATGTGAATGGTTATTGTGGCCAAGGTTGATGCTGCCGCTTAATTCCTTTGTGTTACAGTACTGTTTTCAATGATATGCACATTGGTTTGGCATTGAAAGGATAACTTTGTGTTGAGCTATGTGTGCTAAATATGCTATGTGTTTTCTTAATTAGATGTAGTTACTTGAGGACAAGCAATTACTTTAAGTTGAGGGTGTTGATGTGTGCGCAATTGCGGACACATTTAAGGCCTTTAACCTAGAATAATTGCAAAGTCTTAAGCAAATTTTGTTATTTTTTTGATTGTTTTATTGTTTTAATGTAGATACTAGTGATTGGGGAGAAATAAAAGGAAAGAAGAACAAATTAGTTAAAATCTGGTGCAGATAAGCTGAAGTAAAGCTAACAAAATTTCTGAAGTGCCGTCAGATATGTGAAAGGATGTCAAAGTCACCGTCAAGCGTAGAAAGAATCTGAAGAATTGAAGTGATGTGTGACTACCTTTTTAAAGCGCCATCACAACTGTGATAAGGCATCAAAATTGCCGTCAACTAAAAGCAAAACATGATGATTTCCAATGAAGATGTGATGACATTTTTCATGCGCCCTCACTTAATTGACACGCCATCAGAAGACTCAGAAGATAAAAATTCACTAGAATCTTTGACGATATCTTGCACACGTCATCAGACGTCTGATACGCCGTCAAGATCGTCGTCGACTATTTCAAAGAGAAAACTAAAATCTTAATTTGTGTTTTAGAATTAAATATTTAAAGACCTGTTTTAGTGTTTTTAAATTATTTTTTTTATCTTTTTTGGGATTTGTATGATGGAGAAGCTATCAGACAATTAACTCGGAGGTGGCACGTAAAATTGCTTCATCTTTTTCATCAGATATTTTTATTGTTTTCTTTTCCAAACACTTATCAACTATTGTGGGTTTCCATCTTGTGATTGAATTGAAGAAATACTTATTGAGTTTCATCCATCAGTAAGTTTATCCATATTACCATGAATTTAACTTGTTATTTCGTTCATCAAATCATGAGCGGCTAATTCTATTAGCCCGAGTTATAGGATCCATGGATTAGGGTTTGATATGATGCTAGGTAGTTAAAGGATTCAAAGAGTAGTAGGACATCTTGAAATTCTATTGCTTTAACTTTAATCTATTGGTTGCAAATAATAGGTTATGCCTTAGGCTTATTTGCTTTTAACAGAGAAATAAACTAGAGGACATGAATTATCAACAAGGACTTGGAAGCTACCAACCTTCTGTTTAATGATTGATGCCTTAACTGGATTAATCTACCTGAGATAAAATACTATTGGAAATAGACAAGTTATCTAAGTTCGAGAGAATTAGATAATAAATTGTCTGGTGAGGTCGAGAGATTAGTCAGATAGTATCGTCGTCAGGGATATTCTGCTGTTTCTACTTACTTCAAGAGTCTTAAGCATTACCTAGTATCTGTCAATTCCTAAAAACCATGGTGAACATAACTCTGGTCTCCCATTTATCTTGGTTACAAACAATAAAATATTGAAAGTGACAATTGACTCTCCGTGAAACTTAAACCCCCATTTTTGGAAACAGTAAACTACCAGTAAAGTATTTTGTAAACAAATCAAAGTTCACTCCCTATTCCCTGTAGGATTCAACCCCAATCTAGTTGGGTTTTATATTGACAACGATCGCTTACAACCATTCAAGAGTGTAGTTTGAGCATTATCAACTGGGGCAGCTTAATGATATGGATGAGTTCTGTCTCAGAACTTATGAGAGAGTTGACCTATATAAGGAACGAATGAAGAAATCCCACGATCTTAGAATTGAAAATAGGGAATTTCAGAAAGGTGTTTTTTTGTTTCTATTCAACTCCAGACTTAAACTGTTCCCAGGTAAACTTAAGTCCAAGTGATCGCCCCATTTAAAGTTAGTCAAGTTTACTCATCTGGAGTAGTTGAACTTGAAAATGAAGATAAAATTGTCTTCAAAGTCAACGGGTAAAATTGTCTTCAAAGTCAAAGGGTAATGAGTCAGACTTTATATCAGTCCAAAAGACTCGATTAAAAGTATTGCTAGTTACTATCTCGTTGAAGTCTGAGTAATCGAGATAACTAAGTTATGCCGTGATGATAAATCAGGTGCTAGTGGGAGGCAACCCACACTGTGGTGTTGTATAGCATTTATTTAAGTTGTTTTGTTGATTTGTGTAAGTTGAAGGATTTGTAGAAGTGTGCAGGTACAACGGTGCAGGGAAACAGAAACTGAAGGAATTTTAGGTGGCCGACGGATCACCAGACGGACCGTCGTGATCAATCATTGCAACCATGCCCAAAAACTAAGAATTTGGAAAAATTGCGATGGGATTATTCGATGGACCATTGCACCCTCAACGTACCATCACATAAACCGTCATAGATTGGCCCCAAGGTTAGTTCACTGGATAGTCGCGATGGGATGTCTAATGGACCATCGATTTAATCATCGCACTTAACCCTAGTTTAATGGGTTAGGTCAAATCAGTTTAAATAGATGAATTCTAATTCTTATCTGATCCGAATGATTTTAAATAGATAATTTGAAGGTTTAAGTAACTTCCACCTATTCAATGCACCTGTGACTTTTCATTCTCCCTTATAACTTCTCAACTTCCCTTTTTCCCTTTCTCTTTAAACACTACTTCCCCCTTATCATTTTCCCATCATAAGTCATAAGTTCATTTCACTAAATCAAATCTTCATCTGATTGTTCGAAGTGCATTGTGCAAGTCCAAGTAGTGATTCAATACTGTATCAAACAGGTATGAATTCTCCTTTCTTTTTCTTCAACATGATGAGAAATCAAATTAGTGAAAATAACCCGGTGCATCAAAGTCATTTCTTTTTTAATTTTGTTGGTATGTTGTTAATGTTAGTCGAAGCCTAGCATATATTGTCTTGGGGAAAGTCTGAGTAACCCATGGACCTAGAATGGCAAGTTAGGGTGATGTATTATCGATTAAAATATCATAAAAATCACTCTTACATGAGATGCACGCAACGTGTTTGACAAAATGCCAAAATGTGGGTTGCATCTGCCATTTACAGTCGAAGGTATGCACAATGGACCATTGCAGGCTTGACGGACCATCGCATTGGAACATCGCACATTCTACAAAAGTAGAGCTACTGGAATAACCCCGACGGTTAGGGTCGATGGACCATTGCTGGTCAATAAAATTTCTTTTCTCTGATTTAAAACTGTATATTGATAATTGCTACATTTGTAGGTACCATGGCTCAAAAATTACCACAAACCAGAGGCCGAGGTAGAGGCCAAGCAGCCAGGTCTGACGCTCCAGCCCATAACACTCGACAACGTCACCAAGTGTTTTCTTCATCCTCTTCGTCTGAAGAGGAGGTTGAAGACAGTAGCAACAACCGCTCCAGTTTAACTCCAGTTGAGATGGGGGTTGAAACTTCTAACCCTGTTCAAGAGGATGCTCCCCAACAGGAGGATCCTAACTTAATCCGAAGAAAGGATCCCCAAGTACATAAAGCCATAAGATGGCAAGTGTTGGGTGCTAGAGATATCTTCTACAAAGGGCTGGCACCAATGGATAGGTTGCCAATCAAAAGAGCAATTTCTGAGGAGTATCAAATTATAACAACAACCCTGCACGAGTATCCCGAACTCGAGTGGTGGTTCAATAAGTATGATTTTGCTTGGATGAGTAAGCCACTTGGATCCTACCAACCTAACTTGGTTCGCGAGTTTTTTGCCAACTATTTGGCATTGCTGAAAAAGGATTGTCCCACGGGTGCATCAGTTGCCGACATGAACAAGCTAGAGATAGTTTCTATCCATGGAGTTGATATTGATATTTCTGAGCGAACTTTGAACAGATTCTTATTTGGGCCCGATTACCAGATACCAAGGGCAATTCTTGAGTTGGAGCATCGATTATTCACAAGGGCTACACAAAGGCCCTAGTTAGTAAAGATCTTGATAGACGGGGGCAAGACATCATGGTTACACGACCTTTATGAGTGAATATTAAAGAAATCCCTCAGCTTCAGCCAAGTTCTAGTAGGCGATTTCCGATTGAGGCTCATGCCCACTGGAGGCGATGATCACTTGGAACTTACTAGAGCTGTGATTGTGGATACTTTTATTAAAGGGTTGACCATAGATTTTGGTCACATTATCTCTGATGAGTTTTTTTTTGTGCTCACAAGACTCAGATGGCGCTGCCATTTCCTTGCCTTATCACTGAATTCTGCAAGAAGAAAAATGTCCCTTTGATTAGTGGGATTGATAATGAGGTCCTAGCACTGAACAAATAGGACATTGAAAAGATGAGGGATGCATCAAGGTTTGATATGAGAGTCAGCAGACCTCCAACTCAGCAGACTCAGTCAGTGCTAGTTCCTAAATCATCATAGGGTCTTACAGGTATGCCATTTCCACTTACTACGTATGTGCCTCCTACTATGTCTGCAGGTTCAGATTCAATGCCTACGGGTGGGATTCCAGACTCTACATCTATCCCATCCCAATATTCTGAGTACAGGCTGAACCATGAAAACTTTGCAAAGACTGTATGGGTTGTCAAAAGGTTAAAAAATAGATGGCCATATGGGGGAAAGATTTCAAACCCTTTTTGAGAGAATTGTAGAGGAAACATTGCACCCTTTCAGAAACATCCAGTTGTGAATGGACAGCATGGAGGAGTGAATCAATAAGAAGCTAGATACAATGTCCATCCCAGATTTTGTTAAAGTGATAGAGGAGGTTAGATGACTCTAGGTAGATGTAGGCAAGATAAATCAGCAACCACAACAAACCATCTTTGATTCAGTCCAGATTGCTAGTGATGAGGAAGAAGGCTTGGTTGACTTATTTGGGTGCCCAATCAAGGATAAGGGTAAGAAAGCAGCTGAACTAGATAAAAAGGCTGAGAAAGTTGCAAAGAAAAATGCCAAGAAAAAGAGGCTAAAAGCCATGTCACCTGAGCAGAGAACTGAATATTATATGAGAAAGACAAGGAAGAGGTCAAGGAGAGATGAGGAAAGAAGAAGAAAAAGAGTAGAAGATAAAACAACTCGAGTGTCTACCAATTCTGCCCCAGCTAGGAGGCAGTTTGTAGATCTGGCTGGAGATGTGGTACTTCCAATTCCAGAAGGAGAGATGTGAGTACTCCCACCACAATGGGAGTCAACATAGCACTAGGTGAGGACACAACAGCCTCACTGCACTTCATTGACGCTTTAGATTGAATAAGAGGCACAAAAAATATTCCCCCTCCTTTGTACTTAAAATTTTATGCATTTGAGGATAAAGAATTATTTTTTATGGGGTGGGATATGCTTGTACCATAGGGTTTTGTGTTGTCAATAATATTTTCCTCCCATGTGCTATCTAGGAGAATCGGCATGTCTAGGTTGTTATTAAGATGTTGTATTTTTATTTTCACTATGTTCATTTTCATGTTTTGTTGGTGTTGAAATAAAAGTTCCATTCTCGTTAGCACCTTATTGTACATATGCGGATGACATCTGATGGTGGTAAAAGTGTGTTTTTTATTTTTTTGTATAATTAATTCCTCGTACCAAGTGGTAATATCCTGTGTAACCATGTGTGACTCTGTTAATGGCCTTAGAAGTTAGTAATAAAGCAAAGCATAGCTATGTGATCTGGATCCCGAGAATTCATAGGATAGAAACTAACTCAGTGCCTATGTGGGTAAGTATTTGTGTAGTTGTGACATAAGTGTTAAACCTAGGACTTTCCCGATTCATCAGATATTGTCATGTGTTTTGACTCAATAAGAGAGGATAGTAGGACATCTTGTGTTGTTAGTCCAATTAGGCAAATGATTGACCCACCAAAAACATTGTGTTCCTTTTATCAACCCTTTTGACCTGTGGTAGTGTTTTTTCTGTCCAAATAAGTTTGATTCACTCTCTAGAAGGTGTTAAGCATTTAGCTTTAGCCCTGGTCCAATTGTGGACATTGTGCACTTTAACTTAGGCAAATCACCTAAGTTGAGGGTGGCTACTGCTGGAGTGTTAGCAGCCTAGGAGGTTGACTTGAAAGTAATTTGAGGGGTAGCATCCAGCCCTGGTCTAGTTAGCAATATAAATAGATATTGTGCACCTCAATATTCTACATCAACATAAGTTAAGGGTGGTTGATGCTGTGTTCTCAATAAAAAAAGTTATGACAAGAGCGCCGATGAATAACTATAAATAAGTAAGAGATCCTTAATTCTGGTAAGTAGCTACCGAAAAGGGTAAAGAGAGTGAAATTCTTGTACTTTAAGTCACTTACCCAAATGAATAACCTTCATTGATCCTAAAACCTCATTACAATCCTTAGCAAGTCCTACTTGATCTTAGCATGTCAATCATAAGAGAACATTAGATGATAAGGGCAAGCTTATAGGTGTACATTGTGTTGGCAAATTTTTTTCTGAGAGTGAGAAACTTAGTTGTCCACGTTTTAACTGTGTGATGTAAGGTGGACTGCTTTGGCTATGAGGGCATGTTGAGTTATATTTTCTCTATTTAATTCTTTGGGGTGTTGTATGTGTAGCTATGAATGTGCTGATTAGTAGTTAATGCCAGTATTGAATCCATGTGTGTTGAGATGGCATAATCAAATGGGTAGTGGAATGATTGTATGATTGTGTTAGTTTTACTATGAAATGCCCATCATGATGTTGTTTATATATGTGTCCTAGTGTTGAGTTGCTTGAGGACAAGCAATTGCCTTAAGTTGAGGGTGTTAATGTTCCGGTTTTTGACGGAATATTTTAGGCCCTTTTCTTAGGATAATTGTGTGTTTTCAAGAAACCACTATTGTATTTAACATGGTATTTTATTTCTTTTAGGATAAGTACTTAGTGTGAAGGGTAACTAGGAGAATTTGAGAACAACAGAAGTAAAATGAGTAGCAACAGCTTATGCGACAGACCTTTGACCTTACGACGATCCATCGGTTTAAACCATATACCAAAAGCAGAAGGCATAGACTCTAGAAATCATGTGACGGTCCAGGCGATGGACCGTCGGCCCTGCAATGGGCCATCGTTCTAAACCATCGCCATGATACCAAATGCATTAGCCCTGCGATGGGCCATCGTTCTAAACCATCACCATGATACCAAATGCATTATCACTAGAAGTCCTGCGATGGTCCAGGAAATAGACCGTCGACCTTGCGATGGGCCATCGCAGTACCCATCATCCAGAAGAAGAATAAGAAGTCACTGGACACCCAGCGACGGTGTAGGAGATGGACCGTCGGACCTGCGACCAACCATCGCTTGACCCGTCGACCAAAATACGGAGAATCTGAGTTTGAATTTTAAAACCCCAATTCTGGAATCATATAAATACCAAGTATTAGGGTTTATTCCAGATCTTTTGTCTTCAGTTTCATACTTTCTCCTTTAGTGAGAGCTTTGTACTACTTTTCATCGGGATTTGAATCTGGAGATTGAGAGTTGATTGTTAGTTTTCATATTCTCGATCAAAGATTGAGAAGAACAATATTGCAACTTTTTTAAGCACTCTTCTGAAGTTATTTATGAAGAATAAATATACCTTTGATTTCTTACATGGAGATGAGTAGCTACACTCCCATAACTAGGGTTATGGGAGCCTTGATGTAGAGAACTATTTTGGGGTTGTGAATGGGTTTGATTTTTAACATATATCAAAATTTCATGGACCTTTCTTTATCTTAATGACATCTCTCGGTTGCAAACTCAAGAAGTGAGCCCTTGAACTCCACTTGTTTGACAAGAAAGTGGATGTTGGGAAAAGAAGTGATTCACATGAACTCCATAGGTTTACCCTTTGGGTTAACGAGTTGATGCCTTAACAAGATCAACCCTCATGAGAGTGTTATTGAATAATGCATGAATCCTTTAAGTTCGAGAGAAGTAAAGGGTGAAATACTCATTAGGTTGACAAAATGCATGGATAATACTTAGAAGTCAATAATTCTTGCATCTGGATACATAAGTTAGAATTCAAACACAAACTCACAACCCTAATTGTTTGAACATCTTGGTGAGCATAACTCTAGTTTATTCATTCTCCTTGAAATTACATCTATATTTACTCTCAGTAGCTGGACTTTTGTGTAACACAAATACAAAAGAATACTGTTAACATTTCTAAACCCCTTAGATCAACAGTCTAATAACAATCAAAACACTTAGTGAACACTATATTCCCTGTGGGATTCAACACCCAACCCAGTTGGATTCTATATTTTATAGTGACCGCTTACTATCTCATAAGAGAGGTGTAATTTGGGCATATAAGTACCTCCCTTTACCAGTGTTTGTGTCTGCCTCTATATTATTTTTATTTTCCTCCGTAGCCTTGACATTCACAATAGTTTTCTCTTTTTTCTGATTCTTCCTACATTTGTCCCCTATGTGACCATATTTCTTATAACATTCACATATTATAGTTTTCAAATCATATGTCACCTTCTGAGTAATCACATTGCTTTTCTCATTATGAAACATAACTTCCTTCTGTAATTCTATATCTACCTTGAACTCTACAAGTATTTGAGAAAAGTTCATCCCCATTTTTTTCTCAGTCTGTTTATCCACCATCAGTGGCTTCCCAATTAAACTTCCAAGATTACTTAGTCCCCGTGCACTCTAGTACTTAAAATCCAAGCCTTCCAATTTAACCCAAATAGGTACTGATTATAGCTCTTCTCTAGTAAACTCCATATCAGGCATCCAATTCTTAACGAGGAGAGTTTTATTATCAAAATGATATATCCCACCTTGGTTCACATCGTTCTTCCCTACTTCACTGTTAAATGTCACCATTATTATACCATTATTCATAATAGAAACTTTCATATCCCATGTTTTCCCCATATATGCGGGATGTAACCATTTAACACCACAAACGGAGGGTGTGCTCCAAGTACATAGCAAACTATGGAGCTACACTATAATTTAACTTCTGAGATAATGCCCTTTGCATCAATGGCTCTGATCAATTGATACCCTACATTAATTGGGTCTACATATTCCAGTTTGAATCCTGCATTATCAATTTTTGAGACGTCAAAACTATCCCATACAGTACACACTTTTGCCTTGACTTTACCAGTAGGTGAATCTTGAGCCTTAACCTCGTCATCCCAGGACAACTTACCATTTATTTTTTTCCGAGTTAAACTCACCCATTCCTCCACCTGCCCATTCATTTATGTATCCAGTTTTTGATTTTGCATTAATTTCCTTCCCAGTGACCCCAAATTTGTTAAGGCCATAGATGAACTCTCCACTTTATTAGCCTGTGTGATTCCCCCTCCTATCTAGTTAACTTGTTTAGTAGCCACATTTATTGTCTTGCTGGTACCCACAGTTATTGCAACTAAGGTCAAAGTTGGTGGTTTTGCCCTCCTCCCCATCCCCATGGTAGGCGCACAATAAATTTATCGTGCACCATAGAGCAGAATGAAGTTATGAATGATTTCCTCTACTTAATTATCCATGTAAACAATTTTGAAGATTATTACTCATGTTAATGTTGCTATTATTTTCTATGGCTTTATTTGAATCCAATTAAATGTTATAAGTTTCTCCTAAGGTTTTTCAAAGAATCTTGAATGAGAAATGTCTTTGCCTAAACTATCACATTATTTTGAAAGAACATTAGTATTTGATCATTGAACTTCTTTATGATGGTCAATGAAGCATGGAATGTGTGAGATTGAACAAAAAGTATAATGTGGATCATGTGACTTGCAAGTCTGGGTAGAACGATACCAAATCAGAAATAGCCATTCAAAGAACCTATTCTAGCAGAGAAGGCGTGAGTTGAAAAGCTTATAGACAAAAATAGTGTTTTACCAATGCAGGGTTGATTATGTCCTAAAATATGGATAATCATTGTATACTTGCATCTATTGGTATACCAAACAGCAGAGACTCAAATCCTTATGGAAAGCATGGATTGGAGGCTTGGCCAACGAGTTAAAGTCCGACCCTATATAGATTGTGGGGTTTTCAGAGATGTCGTGAATGCCATCTAGATCAGCACCTTAGAAACCAGAATAGGGGTTCAAAAGCCATATTTCTAGCACAAAATTTATGTTTATATTTTGTTAAGTTGGATCCTAACCCATAATGTGTTTTTCCAGAGTTTTCTCTAACATTGTTATTTAAATGTTATTTTCTTTGGCTATTCTACATACCTATACATTCCACGTATGAACTTCCTCGGGCGGCTACATTATCTTATAATGTAGATTTTGAGGCTCAATCTTATGGTCTAACACATTAGTAGGATTTCTCGAAACCTAAAAGTTTGTGAGCTATCCATTCTTCGGAAGGCGTTTCATTTAGACATATAATTCTCTTCAGTTTTATGGTATGTCGGGGCTTTGTCCTAGCCTAGGTAGTTTAATCATTGATTGAGGCTTCGTAGACTGGATTTAATAGATGTTTTGTTATGATGTTATATTTCAGAGCCTGTGTTTTCTATGTGATTTAATTTAAATCAATTAACTTCTTTGTATTTCAATACCATTCATCACCTCTATATAACCTATGCTTATGATAGAATGCTAAGGGTCTTCTCAGTCATATGTAGCTCAAAACACCCAGCATGGCTAAGGCCTAAGCTCAGGTCATGACAAGCTTAGTATCAGAGCACGATTTCAGGTTCTAGGGTGCCTATGAAGCTGTATCGAGTAGAGTTCCTTTTATAGGTGTGTAGCTTGCCACACTTATATAGGGGAGGCTACGAGGGATTTAGGAATGTTTTCTGTTCTTCTTGCCCTACTTCATTCTAGAGAGTATAGTAGCTATGAGTTTTTCTAACTCCTGAGATACCTTTATTGTATATTTTGCCTCTGCAAAGAGCTAATGGTCAAAGAAATTCAGCTGGTGCCTCCGTCTCTATTATTACAAATGTTAAGGAGGTCCACCAGACCAATGTGATGCAGACCTAGTGTAGAGACCTTACTAATAGCATTACTTGGGTTCCACCAACCCCAACTAGTCCTCCTCGGTCCCCTAGGTCCATTATCAACCATACCCACTTTACACAGAGAGAAATCTCAAATGCAGAGTTCTATCAGTCCATTCACATACTTGCTCAGCTTATGGAATCAAAGCCCCATTGTTCTGGTAATACTTGTTCTATCACTGGTTCATCTAAAGTTACTTGGGTTGGTCAGTTTATTTGGCTAAACCAACAAATATTTATGGGTTCTATGGTTGAGGATGATCTTTAAGATTTTATGGATGAAATGGAAAAGATATTCAGAGTTATGCATGCTGATGGCATCCAAACAATACCTTCTATCAGATGATGATACGGTCGCTATCAAAATATTGTAATCCAATAGAGGTTGGGGTCAAATCCCAAGGGAACATGTGGCTTTGCAGATCTCAGTAGTTGTAGTCTGTGGGCAGAACAAGAAAAGTAAATAGGAGTTTTTGATATAGTAATACCGAGCAAGTAACTATATTGACTTCGGTTGTAATCAGTGTTCGTGAACACTAGGATTGGGTTCCTCTAGCTTCTCAACTCAATAGGCTTATCATGCTCTGTTGAACCAACCCGATGCTTTGCATGTAGAATCGATAAGTTATGTACCTTTTGCAGTCTTTTGGATGAGAAGAAGGATTTCACCCTTTACCTTTATGAGTCTCAAGATGTCCCCTTACTAACCCTTATATTGATCCCAGTTAACTATTACCTTTTGAGTCTTTAGTTATTAGATGAAACCTAACCATCTTACTAAGATAGAACCTAGAAGAGTGGACCGACAGTTAAACTCCAAATTATTATTGTCTCTATCTTTTCGTAGTCATTGCTTCTTTTTTGGAATAAGCAACAATATCTAGGCGGGATCCTAATGTGTGCACCCATTAAGAAAACTATCGTAACAAAGACAAAGAAATACATGTATGGGTATTGGTTCAGAATAACGAGAGCACTTCACCTACTTCGTCATCCGCTAGGATTTCCATAACCTTAGCTATGGGTTTTATCCACTCATGATTGTGAAGAAATCAATAACATTCATATTCAAAAGAATAGATGAAATCACAATGATAAGAAGTAGTAAAACTCAAAGCCATAACAGAATTAATTAACCAAAATCAGTACAAGAAAATCCCAAGATCAAAATCGGATCTTGGAATCAAAATATGTTTGTGAATATCAAAAGTGTGTAACTCCTACTAAAAGACACATAAAAGGAATTTCTAGTAAATAAGGAAACCCTAAAATCAAAGCCTGAATGAAATAAAAGAAAACAAGGCCGGTGTCCACATGTGGTGCATACCTGCGGTCTGGTACTAGGCGCAGGTAGTACTTGTGGTCCTGGCCTTAGGTGTAGGTACAAAATACAGGTACTAGATAGAAATTTTCTGCAAGTTTATCTCTCGATATCTTAAACTTCTGGCACTTGCTTTGCCTACCTGCAGTCTATAGGTCCTGCATGCGGGTTCGTAGGTTGACTTAGTAGGTGCCGAGAATCATCCTTTGAACTCTTCTTAGATTCTCAAACATTCTTTGATCACGATCAAGCCGAAAAGTGTTCCAAACATCCATAATTGCTTCAAAAATAGACAAAAACACCTTTTCCCACCTTTTCCATGAACTTATCATCCAAAACATGGTTTTCTACAAAACATACCCAAAAGGCATTATATTTGACAAAATAACCTAAATAACTTAAATATTTTCCTCATTTAAGTGTCCAAAGTTCTATATTTCTATAGCACATCAATGCCCTCAACTTAGAATGTTTAAATACCCTCAGGCAACAAAACACAACAAAAACAAAAATGTACTGCTTAAAACACAACATCCCACTCCAATATTATTTTTCAAAACCAACTATGTATGAATATGAAGCACAACAATGTGACACAATGGGATCAAGGTATGATAATTATATTAGCAATAAACAACCACTCATATTTATAAGTTATACTACCCGAAATAAGTAAATAGCTAGCAATATGACATAAGTGCCCTCACAACAAGAATGTCCCACTCACTCGTATAAAATCATGCATTTCAATATAGGGACGATCAAGAGACACTCATGCTCGGAAGAGAAGTTCCAATCAATGAATGTCATATACCATAGGCTTGACCTTATTTTATTTACCTTAGTACACAGATTGTCAAGTTAGGATCACTATAGGACTTTTTCATCTTGTAATGTAGGCTTGGGGGATGGTATGGTACATATGGATATATCAAGTGACTAAGCCTCCTTGGCACTACACTAACTTTGGGGTCTCACTGATTAGCCAGTTTTCTTTTTATTTCACCCTTATTTATCAATTTTGTTTCTTTATTGCACATTCAGGTTGGGTGTGCTCTTTTTATTCTTTCATTCTCTTTTTCACAATTTTTCTTTTCTTTTTATTTTTCTACCACACCCAGCACTACTAAATTTTTATCTTATTTTACACTTCTTCGTACTCATTTTACACTATGTACCCCTATGATAGCCACTCCTAATTTAGTCATTTTTCCTGAGTTGAGGTGCATAACAACCAAGGAGGACTAGGGCCAACACAGGTTCATTGTACTGTAAATGGGTAGGTGAATGGTGAAACAAGAAAAATAGGCAACAAGGCTCAAAATAGGGATCAAGGGATATAATTTACACATGGTAAGTCATTTAAAAGTCGACTAAAATAAAAAATGGCTTATGATTCTTTTCTAATAGACTATCCTTCAACCTAGGAAAGACTAACCAAGAAAGTTCTAAGTTTGACACACAAAGGGAACTAGGTAGTATCTTACACACACATAGCACAAAGTCAATATTACCTACTACTACCTATCCGGTTCATGAAATTGTTAGAAAGTGATTATCATGTCCCTAATACTTATGCCATAACAAGATCCACAATGTTCACGATATATTCACATAGTTCTGAAACACAATATTTTGAAGGGGTATCCAATATAAGTCAAAATATGACTACTACCTTAAATACTTAAAAATCTCCTAATTACATAAAAAAAACACAATACAAAACAAAACAATATATGACACAAAATTATCCTAGACATGTCAGTTCTACAATCATACCACGGTGACAGGAAAAGAAACAACAAAAATATGTGGTGGTATGGTATGCCTACCCCCAATGAAAATCTGCACACTGTTCTCAATGTGCTAAAACAAAGTAAAAAAAAGGTAAGTAAGAACATAACGGGGACACACTAGGTGCTTGAATCAAGAGTATCCCAAGATAAGGTCACATTAGCTTATGGAGGCGGTGGTGGTGGCAGTGCAATACTGGATGATGCACCTGCTGCTATAGATGCACGTATCTTCCTATCAATGATTGCAGAATTCATAAAATCATGCCTAGCCTTTTTAATGACCTGGTCATATAATAAATTAGGGTCCTACAAGTCGTCTATGAGACCTGTCTTAGCCCCGGCTGTTAGTACCTCTTCATCATCCTCCACAAGAAAATCAAACTATCTCAATATACATGAAAGTGATATCTGCACTCAGTGTGGCCTCATATCGAGCTTGTACCTGCTCAAATCTAGTCCTAACCCCTAATCTTATCTGCTCGTAAAGGGAAACCATCTCAGTCTCAAAAACCCTCACTCTAGCATCTATGACCCACTCGTTGTCCACTAAGCTCTGAAAAAACTTACTAGATATAGTAATTATACCTGTCGTAAGAGCTGTAGTGGATGGGTAAGTATGCTCTGTAGATGCACCAACCATCTCTAAGGTTGAAGCCGAGGCTGAAGAAAAAATAGTCTGTGCCCTCTCACCCTGGGTACTCAATCTAGAGCATCTCTTTGCTCTCCTATCTCTATGTCAATTATTTCTCTGCCTATGGCCTTAATGGTATTCCCAATATAATTGGCCTTTCGGTGTCAACCTCAAAGTCCAGGATGATAAAGTTAGCAAAAAATCTAAAATTGTACGGTCAACCATCAATAATCACATCAAAGTCGGTTTTGGAGGGTTCAAACCCAACTTTTTGAATACGACTAAGAATATCAAATTAATTCTGGGATAACCTAATAGTGCATAGTATAGTGAATGTACTGGGATCACTCTTTTTCTATATCGAAGACCTAGTCGTGACTGCATTATAGTTGTGTATACCATTAACTTTCTCAAATGTCATTTTTTTTCCTTTTGACTAGCTGTTTCATGAACTTGGCGTATCCAGGCATCATCTCCAATGCCTCTAGAAGAGGTATGTTTAATCTCAATTCTTTTGACATATTAATTAATTGCTTGAACTTACCTTCCCCTTTTCTTGCCTCAACCTCTGAGGAAAAGGTGGGGCCAGTGTTAAAATTTGTCTGATTTCTGGCTCAATGACCAGACCTTTACCTTTATCTTCAGCAGCTTTACCATTATCACATGTTACCTTCTCAGACTCAACAACAGATGTTTCATCATCAATAGCTTCTGCAGAAGGTCATGGGGGATCCATAAGAGTGATGCCACTCCTCATGGTAATAATAAGTCTGTGACCATTATTTTTTGTATTTTGCATCGTATTGCTCTGAAGTGTACCTGGATGCCTCTGATCCAGAGTTATTAACATCTACCCAAACTGGTCCTTTAACTACTTAATAATAGTGGCATATAACTCGACCTTATAGGTTAGTCCTAAAATATCAGCCTTAATCTCCTTAAAGCTAATCTCTTGACTTTCTTGACCCTTTACCAGCTTAGGCAACATCTCTTCCATTCTAGATTCTACATCTCTTCTACCAGGTGGAATGTATCCATCTCTTTTCTCTCTATAGTCATCCTTTTTTCTCCAGTCACTATCTCACTCTCTTCTACGGTCTTTGTATCTGTCATAATAGTTTAAACCTTGGTTATATTTCTTTTGGGCTTAGGAACCCTCTATCGAATGAACCAAATAATTTGCTTCCTCTTCTAATTCTGACTTGTATGCTTTGGAACCTGACCCCTATGCTACTACTATATTTATCTTTTCTAAAGTCACTGTTGCAAGCTGCTATTTAAGTATCACAAGATCAGTTCTTAGCAATGCAATCTCTTGCGCTATTGTGTCATCAGCTACTTTTTGGTCATATAAGGTACCAATAGCATAAGTTGCAGATCCTCTTTCATCGTCTCGAGTTTTCCACCCTCGTTTAGTGAGTAAGAACTGATCTAATATCTCTAAATCCATCTTCCAGCATAGTCTTATAGAAGATCCTCCGGATATGGTGTCTACCATTGCTTTAGAGCTAATGGTTAGGGCTTTATAAAATATCTCTAATAAGCTCGTCCCTGATAACTGATGATTGGGCATCATACTCAGCTTCTTGAACCCGAGCCAAGCCTCGTATATAGATTCAAACTGCGGCTAGATTAAGTTATAAATCTCGTCCTTAAGGTGCAACATCCTAGATGGAGGAAAGAACCAATTCAAAATTGCTTGTGTAACTCATTTCATATAGTGATAGATCCTCTCGGTAGTTCCTCTAACCATAAAAATGCATCTCCTATAATTGAGAAGGGGGAAAAGCCTTAGTCTAGGTGCTTCCTAATTAACCCTTGGATCTGTATACGAACTGCAGATCTTGAGGAAATTTCCAAGGGTACAAATTTTCATCATCTAGAGGAAGACCTGCGAACACACCCTTCATATTTAAGAGTTGGGTCATTGCTCTTGTAATATCAAACTTGATGCCTAGGGGCAAAACAAGAGGAACTATGGCTCCAGTATCTATTGGTTTAACGTATCCCAAGTATTATTCATTATCTATATATGGATACACATACTGATATGCCGAGATTACTTGAACATGGGAATCTCTAGCTCTATTCTGCTTTCCACTGAATGCTGCTTGATGGTCTACTGCTTCTCTCCACTCAGCTAGCTCTTCCTCCCTAGCTACCCACTAAGCTTCTTTAGTTGTCCTCTTCTCTACTTTGGCATGAGCTAATTACTTACCAGTCTTTTGATCAACGATATTATGTACCCTTTAGGAAAAGAGAGAGGTACAACATTGTGAATCATTTTAGGAATTTCATCTCTTTTATGCTCAGACATCCTACCAGGTGTTTGTAGGATCCTTTATGGATTTAAATTCAGTGGGAGTAAGGGATTTCCTCTAATCTATATGCTAGGCATACACAAACGTATTCCCAACTAAGAAAAAATGAAAAATCCAAAAATTTCAATAATTTCAAATCATAAATCAACACCCTGTTCCCTAGCAACAACACCAAAATTTTGATGATGTCCAAACAACATCTCTTATCAGTCGATGATACGGTCGCTGTCAAAATATTGTAACCTAATAAAGGTTGGGGTCGAATCCGAAGGGAACACGTGGCTTTGTAGATCTCAGCAATTATAGTTGTTCATGATTGTAAAGAAATCAATAACATTCATATTTGAAAGAATAGATGAAATCACAATGATAAAATGTAATAAAACCCACAACCATGACTAAATTAATGAACCAAAGTCAATACAAGAAAATCCCAAGATCAAAATCGGATTATAGAATCAAAATATGTTTGTGAATATCAAAAGTATGTAACTCCTACTAAAAAACATATAAAGGGTATTTATAGTACATGAGGAAACCCTAAAGTCAGAGCCCAAATAGCCACATGTGGTTGGTACTCATGGTTTAGTATCGGGCATAGGTAGTACCTGCGATCCTGGCCCTGGACACAGGTAAAAATCACAGCTACCGGATGGAAATTTCCTTCTAGTTTAGCTCTCAGGATCTTAGACTTCTTGCACTTGTTTTGCCTACCTGTAGTTCGTAAGTCTTACATGCATTCCGTAGATTGACTTTGTAGGTACGGAGAGTCATTTTTTAGCTCTTCAATTTTTGAACACGCTTTTATCTTAATCAAGTCAAAAAGTGTCCCAAACATCCATAATTGCTCCAAAGTAGATCCTAAAACACCCTTTTAAACCTCTTCATGAACTTATAATCCAAAATATGGTTTTTTTTACAAAACATAACCAAAAGGAAATATATCTAACAAAATAACCTCAAAAACTACATCTTTTCCTGGTTTGAAGCATTGAAAGTGCTATATTTCTATAACACATCACATGTTAGTGATACGAAGTGCATGGAATTTTCACCTACTAGTTGAAAGGGGTGGCCTCTTAGTGGTATGATGAGTGGTAATAGATAAGTGATTAAAATAATGAACCAACTATATGAGAAAAGTTATTGAATGCTTTCATTGACCACTTCTTTCCTCAGGAGTTAAGGGAAGCTAAGGCTGAGGACTTTGTAAACCAGAACTAGGGTAAGATGAATGTCAAAGAGTACACTCTAAAGTTAACCCAACTATCTCATAATACTCCATAGTTGGTGTCCAACATGAAGTCTTGTATGAGGAAGTTTTCTCTTTGACTTTTAATAATTTGGTGTTGGACTATAAGGGGAAATATTAAATAGTGACATGGACATATCAGGGATGGTGGTGTATATGAAACAAATAAAGAAGGAGAGTAAAAAAAGTGAGGGTCTAGGAGAGACAGACCAAGATGGTTAGGCCAGCAAAAGAGGATGCCAATTAGCAACGGGGGAAAATAGGGCAAGAAATGGTCCAAAAAGAGATCTTAGGGTAATGTACAATCATTAGACAATTGACCTACCCCTAAACCTTCAAGCGATCAGTGATTTTACATTAGGAATAGGCTAAGGATTTAGAATACTTAGTCGTAGGGTAGTGTTGCTTATTTCTTTAGGTGGCAACCTTATTGCAACACTTTTGGAAAATTTCATCGAGGAAAATAGCAGTTTGGGAATCGTGTGTGCTATGGTTGTGGCCAGCCCACTATTTTTAGTGAGATTTTCCCTAAATAAATGAAGCCTTTAGGGGCCCTAAGAACCACTCTACTTCTTCGTCCCCTTCAATAAAGGGTGCTAATTCTAGTACAGGTGGAGGTTGCAATCGTCTGTATGTGTAATCTACTTGCCAGGACTTAGAGGCCTCACCAGATGTTGTTATGAGTACACTAAATTTTCTCCTGTGATGTTTATGTGCTACTTGATCCAAAATCTATAGTCTTATGTAATCCCTTATATGGTTGTGAGTTTTGGTTTTGGTCCTTAGTGTATTTCTGAGCCCATCTTAGTTTCTATTCCTGTTAGTGATTCTTTATTGCTTGAAGAGTCTACAAAAATTATGAAGTGTCTATGCTCTATCAGGATACTATGGTAGACCTAGTAGAGCTTGACATGGTAGATTTTGATTAAATTTTGGGGATATATTGGCTCCACTCTTGTTATGCTACCTAATATTGTAGAACCAGAAATGTTACTTTCCATTTCCCTAATGAACCAGTCATAGAACAAGAAGGAGGTTTCTTATCACTGAAGAGGAGGTTCATATCTTATCTTAGAGCCCATAAGTTGATAGTTAAGGGTTGTTTATATCATCTAGTCTAAGTCAAACATTCCAATATAAAGTGTTCTCTTTTTAGTCGTGCAACACCCCATATTTTTGGTCGATGAAAATTTCTGAAATTTTATTCTCGCTATCTTGACTACGACTTCTCTTCCAAGTTGTAGTGAGTCTTGATGAGTCATAAGGACCTAAATCATAGCCTAATTAGTATGTGTGGCTAAGTTTTCTTCTCTAAGTTCGAGTGGCTCACAATGACTCATATGGACTCATTATGAGTTTTGATATCCCAATCGTAGTTAAACCAGTGTATATTTTAGGGGTTGTTATCCTAGTGATAACTAGGACCCAATGTGTCGTAGGGTACCTTAATGAGTTGTATGATATAAGTCATAGGGTCAATAGTACGTGTCACTAATGACACTGTCTTGGCTATGACTCGTAACCCATGTCATTATGAGTCACCGTACGACCTGTAGTCATTGGCGATAATTTTTTAGTTTTTAAGTTAAGGGAACTTTGTATATTTTCCTCTTTACCCACGTAGACCCCATTTCCATAAGGAACCTTTAGGGCATTATTTTAAATTTTAATATATCAAAAACTCTCTTTACTATCTCAAATTCCTTCAAGCAAAGTAAGTTAGGGTTTCGTCAAGGTTGAGCATCTAGGAGTCAATTCAAGGTTTTTTCTCCATAATTGAGAATATTTCTGGCATGTTACTCTTCCTTGATTGTTACTTTGTTAATGTGTTTTAAAGTATTATTCATATGGTTTTGATGTTGGTTTTTGAACATAGGTTGAGGGTTTTGAATGACTATTGTTTATTTGATGTTTTATGTTTATAAATTCATTGGTTATGTTTTAAATGATGGTTTTGAAAGAAATTTGATGCACGGGTATGGTGAACAAACTAGGGGATTTTGAATTCCCCAAATTTTGTGAATGTTAATAATTGAATTGGCAATAACCTAGACCCAATTTTGTAAAAGTGGTTTTGAACATGAGTAAAATTGCAATTAAATATTTTCAAAATAATCTCTGAATATAAAGATGTTATTAAAACACGGTGGTTTGGTTTAATAAGCAAAGGGTGTCATTTTCCTAAGTTAATAGAATTGTGATGGAATGTTGATATTACCTTGTAAGTGTATTTGGTGTGACGATACCAACAGTGTATACCATAATGTGTATTGTGGATCAATAAATAGGAATCTGTGATAACTAATTTAAATGGGATTTAATAAGGGTTGTGTATCTGAGTCGTAAAAGTAAAGGTCTTGAGGGACCGATATTGGAAAATGCGATTGTCGATGCATGGGCCTAAGTGGTTTGAGTCCCATTTACTATTATTGTATGATTGGGAGATTCTAATCCCCCACATTATATAACGTGAATGTGTAATTAAGTCACCTTGGTGTGCTGGGAGGTTCGATTCCCCCATGGTGCATAGGTACATCCTTTAATTTATGCTGCTACACGTACTGAGGTTTTTCAATCTAGGAAAGATATGGATCCATATAGCATATGGGTGCCTTATTATGACGGTTGAGCTACACAATCCAAGCTAAAGTTTTAAAGAGCATATTAAGCCTTGTTCTCTTTTTTCGACATGTTATTTATGTATATATACGATATTGTTCAAATATTTTTGTATTGGATCTGACTTGGCTTTATTTTATCCCTTATACTTGAGTTACCTTCTAGTGCTCAACCCATAAACCATTTCCAGATACTGTATCCCCATGCAATGCAGAGGAAGATACTTTTACTTTTCCTACATAGTGTTATGTAAATAAGCTCGGTTCGTCAGTCATTAGTGGTGAAGTGGTGAATTTTCATTCTCAAGATTACTTGGTCATTTTTTACACTTCCAGACTTTGATTAGAATTGAGAGTTTAATTTATAATTACCATTGTCATTGTCAATGTTAGGGTTGGGGTCATGTCCTAACACTTCATTAATTTTGGTTTTATTAGAAGGCTTTGTGGATTACCGTGTACTTGGGAGATGTTGCGTTGTCATTTTTGGTTGATTATCGGCTATAGATACGTCTTAAATTACTTGATGTTATCTTATGCTATCTTGTTATATGTTTGGGATTCATCCGATGTTGGTGATATTATTTTTTTTGGTTAGGTGCTAAGGATGGTCTCTAATCCTTGTTGGACTTGAGATCCCCATCATGGCTAGTCCCTGGTTTTGGTCATGATAAAGTTTGTATCAGAGGCCAGGTTTTGTGTCATTAGGTGTTCACAAAGCCTTGTTAAGTTATATTTCTTTTATGGATGTGTAGCATGCCACACTTATAAGGGAGAGGCTAAGAGGCATTTAGGAATATTTTTTTTCTTGTTGTTCTCTTTTGGGCTATGGAGTCTACGATCTTGAAATCTTCTCTAAGTCCCATATGTTTGCTTTTCAGATCATGCATCCCACAAGATGTGATGCCCTTGGAAACTATTCTGTCCTATCTGAGGATAATGTGAATGGTGCCCGGCTTATTTAAGGAGTTCAGACCCAGACTAGGGTGGCTGCTTCTGATTGCCAAAGTAGAGTTCCAAAGGTTCCCCCTAGTCTTCCTCAAACACCTTAAGATATTGTGTCTAATTCTGAGTTTTGCTAGTCGATCAATTTTGTTACCTAGTTGGTGGCCTCTCAGACTAAGTGTGTTGCTTATGTTGCCTCATATTTTGAGGTCACTAGAGTTTGCCAATTTATGAGGCTGAGTCCTCAGACCTTCACTAGTTCTAAAGTTGACGAAGATACTCAAAATTTCATTGGTGACATAGAAAAGATTTTCCCAGTGATGCATGCTACTGATGTGAAGGCTGTGGAGTTTCCTGCCTATCAGTTGAAAGATGTAGCGTCTCAGTCGTATGAGTAATGGGACAAGTCTAGGGGTGATGATGTTGAGTCTGCTTTGTGGGATAACTTCTCTAGTGCTTTTTTGGCTGCTTCTTTCCTTAGGAGTTAAAAGGGTGAAGGCTAAGGAATTCATGAATTTGAAGCAAGCCAAGATGATAGTAAAGGAGTATGCCTTGAAGTTTCATCAGCTGTTGACATATCCTCTAGAATTAATGTCTAGAATGAGGGATAGAATGAGGAAGTTTGATTCCGGGTTCTCCCATAATTTGATCTTGGAAAGCAAGGTCGCCTTGTTGAACAAGGATATGGACATATCTAGAATTTAGGTGTCTATGCAACAATTGGAAGAGGAAAAGAACAAGCAAGAAGAGATGAGTGAAAGGCAGAATAAGAATTTTTGATATTCAAATCAGGATGGAGGTCAACAATAGAGTGGTAGATATGGTGGAAAATGGTCTAAGAAGAAGTTGGGTTATTCTGGTTCCTATTCTACAGATAGTGCTCCTTTTTCGAAGTCATCGAGTGATCGTCATTCTTAGAATAGTATTTATCCCAGGGTATAGGGTGCCTAGTATTAGTTTAGCGGGGCTTAGGCATCTCCATTATATCCTCCATGTTGATTTTGTGGTGAGGTGCATTATGGTGTTTGTGAAGAGGGAAGGAACAAGTTACTTAAAAGTGGTCAGAATGGTCATATGCAGAGGGATTGTCCCTCTAGGGTTGCTTCTGGGGAAAATAAGATCCTTGTTTCTACTTCATCAGCTCTGACACCAAAGGGTGCTACTTCTATTTCTGGTTCCGACATTAGTCGGAATCGTCTGTACGCTCTTGCCAACTGCCAAGATTCTAAGGCGTCACCCGATATTGTTATGGGTACACTCACACTTTTATCTCATGATGTATATTGTCTACTAGATCCTGGGTCTACCTTCTCTTATATGACCCCTTACATGAGTATTCATTTTGGTTTTAATCCTGAGTGTATTTCGAATCCCTTTTCTATGTCCACCTCAGTGGGTGACTCCATTGTGGCTAGAAGGGTTTATATGGGTTGTGTCATGTTGGTCAGTGGTAGGGAGACTTTGGTGGATCTGATAGAGTTGGACATGTTAGACTCTGATGTGATTTTGGGGATGGATTGGTTGCATTCGTGCTATGCGTCTCTTGAATGTCAGACCCAAATGTTCAGTTCCCACTTCCCTAATAAGCTGGTGAATGAATGAGAAGGTAGCTCCCTAGTGCCTAAGGAAAGGTTCATTTCATATCTTAGAGGCCAAAAATTGATTTTAAAGGGGTGCCTCTATCATCTAGTGCATGCTAAGCATTCTAGATCAGAAGGTCCTTCCTTGCAGTCTGTCCCTGTGGTTTGTGAATTTCCCGAGGTGTTTCCTAATGATCTTTTTGGTATTTCTCCTAATAGGAAAATTAATTTTGGATTGATCTTCTTCTGGTCACTCATACTATTTCTATCCCTCCCTATAGAATGGATCTGGATGAATTGAAATGACGCAACCCGAACCGAGGCCTTGTCTTAATGGGTATCCAAAGTCCAACCAGGACTGGGTACCGTCCCCTTAACCCAACCCAACCACCTTATACAACCTTGGATGTGCTGAATTTTTAGCATATAGCAAGATTGGACAATGCTCACATGAAGACTCTGGAATAGGGTCACAACCATGACCGACTCAACCGAGTCTAACCATTCCAAATGAAGCATCCTTACCATACCAAACCATTTAGAAAGTATCAAACATATTATGATAATCAAACCCAAAATGTAATACGATGGAACAACCAACAATATCGTCCAATGATGTCAGATCTAACACCAATGCCAATGCTAAGGTCAACACCAATACCGATCCCACCCATACCAACCCCCAGAAGTACCACAAAGACTTCATCTAAAAGAATAAAAATATCCAGTTGGTGCATGCCTTCAACCATGGCCAAAACCAATATCTAGAAAGAACATAAAATGCCTAAGAATGTCCAACATGAAATGATGCCTTCCAAAAGGATGGAAGCTCACCACTTCGGTCCAATAAACTATCCCAGAATCAAGTACTATGAAGGATAAGTCAACAGCCGGTTCCTACATAGCGTAGGTATACAACCACCAGTAGATGGGTTAGTGGGTTAACACTAGCATGAAACTCGAGATAAGGATAAAGTAATTCTAGTTATCAAAACTAAGTGAAAATCCATCCAATAGAAAAAACCATACATATATATATAAGTTGTGGGAAAAGGGACCGGGTTTAGCATTCCATTAAAACCTTTACCTAGGTTGTGTAGCTTAGTCGTCCAACCACCCACGGTCCATATAGGTTCAGCTACCCCTGTTGAAAGGTTCCCAGTGTGTGTAGCCACACGACCAGGCAATATCCCTGGGATGACTAGTACATCCTTCTAATATAAATGTAACACTCGCACGCGTCCATCAAAGGCCCCTCATATCGGAAAACATGAGTTTCCATTTTTGATCCCCCCGGGACCTCCACCTTCCACATCTTAGCTAACACTTTTTGTCATTAATGCCCAATTAAAACCAAGTTCAAACAATCCAATTATCCTTTTATTAACCAAGGCTATTTAATAAACCATTGGTATCGTCACACCACCATACTTGCAAGCATTATCCATAGCCAAACCATTTATATTGAGGGGACATTCATGTGTCCTATCATTAGCCATATTAAACCTCTTGGGAGACTACCATGTTCTCCACAAGCATAACCAATTATCCATTAACCTTTGTAAACCATTGAAAAACATTTAATAAGTCAATTCAATGAGCATATCTTTATAAGCATTTTATCAAATCCTTGTTGGCATAATATAACCCAAACAAAATTTCATTACCATTAAACCATTACCATGTAATTCAATTGTCCAAAACCACCGTTACTGCATAGAAAACATAATTCAAACCATAAGAAATCACAACCCAGCATTTAACATCAAAACCCCCAAATCAATAGTTGAAAGCCATAATCATGCAAGAGAAAAACTATGAAATCAACCTTGTAACCATGCTGTTAATTTAAATTACAATTAGGGAAGAGAACCATGCTTTAAACTTAGAAGATTGATGGAAAGAATTCATCTAGACAAGCCCCAAAGTAATCCCTTAGTTGAAACCCTTGCTCTTTACTCCAAAAGCTCTTAAGAGAATTATGATATGTTTAGGAAGAGTTTCTAAGTGTTTAAGAGTAAAATAATAGGCTAAATAACCTCCTAAGTGTATTAGAAGTCGTGGGTCCTTATTAGGGTAAGTACAGAAATGTTTTGAGTACCCCCACTTAAATCCCAAGAAAACCTAGCACAGGGTTACGATTAACCTTCTTACGAGGCGTAACCTCCCTTACGGTTGATACTTACCCAAATATAACCAAGCCTCAACCATGGATCAGATATTGTCCAGTATACGAGTCATCCAACTAAGTCGTAACCTCAACATACAATCTATACCCATGATTTCTATACCTGTCAGAATTCAACACCAGGAGGATCAAACACTGGCCACCTTATGAGTGACCTATACGACTCGTACCCAACCATATGAAACTCACCCCTAAGTCGTATCTATTCCAGTGACCAAACCCATCCCACCGACTAACACTTGTCATCTTACAATAGTACTTCACCACTCGTACCCAGCATATGGCTCATACCATGAGTCGTATTGGGTCCAAAGAATGGGATTCTAGAAAATTTTCTAAGGGTTTATCTGGGATACTTCAGTCTCCCCCACTAGGAATGTTCATCCCTGAATAGTGGATAAGGTAGGGGTAACCACACATAAAGTCATTTGCATTATCAAACATCCGTTTAACAAAGTTTGAAAACAAAGAGCCAAAGATGTTAATCTTTCCTTCAAAAAACTTAGAAAATAATGATGTGTTCAAGACACATACTTTCCGCATGAATATCATGAGTAGAAAACAAACATGAATACTTGGACTTCATGTCCTTCTCCGCTTCCTATATGGCCTCTTCCACCTTGTGGTTCTGCTATAAAACCTTAAATAAAGCTATATACTTGGTCTGCAACAAACGAACCTACCTATCCAATATCTCAATTGGGACTTCTTCATAAGATAGAGAATTTGAGGTATCCAACCTCTCCAAAGGAACAACCGAAGAAGGATAACCAACACACTTCCTCAACATAGTATCATGGAATATCGGATAAACCAAACTCAAGCTACATGGAAACTCCAACTCATACACAACATTGCCCGCTCTGTAAACAATCTCATAAGGACCAATGTAACGAGGACTGAGATTTCCTTTTTTGCCAAACCGCTCTACTCCATTCATATGAGACACCTTAAGGAAAACCTTATCCCCAACGGCAAACTCATAGTATCTACACCTAATATTCATATAGGACTTTTGACGACTCTGGGAAGCCTTAAGCCTATCCCGAATTAGCTTCACCTTTTCCATAGCTTGACGAACCAAACCCAGACCAAACAAATCAGCCTTGCTAAGCTCAAACCAACAAATAAGAGATCTTCACCTCCTACTATGCAACGCCTCAAAAGGAGCCATACCAATACTCTAATGATAGCTATTGTTGTAAGAAAACTCAACCAAAGGTAGATGCTCCACCCAAATGCCACCATAATCAATCACACAGGCTTGAAACATATCTTCCAATGTCTGAATAGTACTTTTTTCCTGCCCATGCGACTGCAGATGGAAAACAGTACTTAGAATCACCTTAGTCCCCAACCCTTTATAGAAAGACCGCCAGAAGTGGGATATAAATTGCATACTACGATCGGAAATAATCAAAATAGGCACCCTATGTATTTTTATAATCTCTAAAAGATAAAGCTTCGTATAATCCTCCGCTTAAAAGTTAGTCCGCACAGGCAAGAAATGCATAGACTTTGTTATCATATCCATGATGACCCAAATTGAACCAAATTGGTTCTAAGATCGAGGAAGATCGAAAATGAAATCCACATTGATTTTCTCCTAGTTCCATTCAAGAAACTTAATTTCTTGATAAAACCCACCAGGCCTCATATGCTCAACCTTAACTAGTTGAAACACTATGCACTTGGAACAAAATCAACCACGTCCCGCTTCATGCCACTCCACCAATAGATCTCCTTGAGATCATGGTACATCTTAGTAAAGTAAGGATGAACTACATAGCGCGACTCGTGTGCCTCAACCAAGATTCTTGGTCATAAACTGTCTATATCAGGAACACACAACCGCCCTTGGTACCACAAAGTACCATCACTGCTAATCTCAAAATCCGCTATTTTTTGCCCACCAATGCTACCCTTGATTTTTATTAAGGCAGAATCCAACACTTATTTCTCCTTAATCTACGCATCAAGAGACAATCTAACCACTTCTTGCACCATCACACATCCATCATCACAGTCTAAGAGATGAACCTTAAGATTTGCCAAATAGTAAATATCCTTCACTAATTCTCACTTCCTTTCCTCCACATGAGCCAAAATACCTATTTACAACCTGCTAAGAGCATCAACAACCGTATTAGATTTACCTGGATGGTAGTGAAGACTCATATCATAGTCGTTGATAAGCTCAATCCATCTTCTCTACATAAGATTAATCTTTTTTTTTTTGAGAAAACATACTATATGCTCTTATGATTAGAAAAGATATCCACGTGAACACCATATGAATAATGCAACCATATCTTCAAAGCAAACACAACGGCCAACAGATCTAAATCATGAGTAGGATAGTTTCTCTCATGAACCTTCAAGTACCTAGAAACATAGGCTATCACCTTCCCATGCTGCATCAGCACACAACCAAGACCAAACCATGATGCATCATAATAAACCATGAACCCATCATTGCCTTCCGGAATAGTTAGAACTGGAGCCGAAGTCAACTTCTCAAAACTTCTCCCGCACGCATCCGACCAAGAAAACTTAACCTTCTTTTGAGTTAACTTAGTCAAAGAAGCATCTATCGATGAAAAATTATCCATAAACTACCAATAATACCCGGCTAAACCAAAGAAGCTCCAAATATTAGATGGATTCGAAGGTCTAGGCCATTTCTTCACCACAACCACCTTCTGCAAATCCACCTTGATCCCTTCCCTAGAAATGATATGACCCAAGAAAGTTATAGTATTCAACCAAAACTTGCACCTAGAGAACTTAGAAAAAAATTATTGTTTCTTTGAGGTCTACAACATTACACGGAGGTTATTTGAATGATCTACCTTGCTCTTCGAATACACCAGAATATCATTAATAAACATAATGATAAAGAGGTCCAAATACTGCTGAAACATCCTGTTCATCAAATCTATAAATGTCATCAGGGCATTTGTCAATCCAAATGACATCACCCAAAACTCATAATACCCATATCGAGTGCAAAAAGCTATCTTAGGGATACCCACCTCCCTAATCTTCAACTGATGGTACCTATACCGAAGATTTATCTTATAGAAGAACTTGGAACCTTATAACTAGTCACACAGATCATTTATTTAAGGAAGAGGATATTTGTTCTTGACTGTTACCTAATTCAAATACTTGTAGTCGATGCAGAGACAAAGAGAACCATCCTTCTTGCACGCGAACAACGTCGGTGCACCCCATAAAGAAATACTAGGATGAATAAAACCTTTGTCTAGAAGATCCTTAATTTGCTCCTTGAGTTTCCTTAACTTGTCCGAATCCATTCTATACAGAGGATTAGAAATTAGATGAGTGTCCGAAAGCAAATCAATACCAAACTCTATTTCCCTATCCGGAGGAACACTTGGAAGATCATCTGGAAAGACCTCTGGAAATTCATTAACTATTGGAACTGACTGCAACATAGGACCTTCTGAGTTAGGATCCTTAACTCAGACCAGGTGACAAAGACCACCCTTAGACATAACCTTCGAGCACTAAGATAAGAAATAAACCTCCCCTTGGTGCTAAGGAACAACCTTCCATTCTATTTTTGACTTGCCAAGGAACCTAAAAATAACCCTATGGGTTCAATAGTCCAAATTTGCATGATAAGAATACAACCAATCCATGCCCAAGATTACATTAAAATCTACTATATCCAACTCAAAAAGATCCACCAAAGTCTATCTACCACTCATAGATACCACACCCCCTATAGACCCATTTAGCAATGATCAGATCACTTACCGAGGTAGAAATAGAAAGTGGAACCAAAATAATCTCTAGATCGAAACCAAAAGACATAGCTACATAAGTAGTCATATTTGAAAGGGTAGAACCTGGATCAAGAAAACAACATGTCATGAGAGAAAATATGTAATGTACTAGTAATAATATCAGGTAATGCCTTGGTTTCCTGATGGGATACCAAAAAAATACAATCTGTTCCGACCAGCACTGGAATCAGGAGTAGTAACAGAAGTATATGCCACACCACCGAGTGTAGGAACAAAAGATAAAGACACAAAAATCTTATTCTCCCTGTAGAAATCTTTTTAGATGGACAATCCTTGAGATAATGGCCTAGTTGGCCAAGCTTGAAGAATTTGTCACTTCCTTCCTCATAGAATCCTAGATAAGGACGACTGCAAAACTGACAAGGTGGACATAAAAAATCAGACTGGGCTCCCTACGCCTGAGAATTGTCACCACTATTATGACGCCTGTCGCCCAACTATTGGGTGTAAGAAGCACTGGAAGTAGAGAAAGAACCAGAAAATCCCCACTTTTTTTTGCCACTTCCCACCGTCTCGACCACCCTGAGAATGGGAACCTCCTTAATAAAAAAACCTACCCTACTTACCCTACCTGTCTCCATATTCTACCTGCCTTCTCTTCTCATCCTCAACCTACTGCTTATGAATAGTTAGCCTCGGCATGTCTATATTCTTTATGAGAAAAATAGTCTTACTCTCTATAATCAGATCTCTGTTCATCCTAGAAGTAAACTTCCACATTCTCGACCTCATATCTGCTACCAAATCAGGAGCATACCTTGACAAATGATGGAATTTTAAAGCATACTTCTTCATAGACTTTCTCTCTTGCTTGAGGTTCACAAAATCCTCTATCTTATCTTTTCTTAACTCATAAGGAAAGAACTAATCCATGAATGCATTAGAAAAGGCCTCCCACAAACCATCCTTTTCTACATCAACCTTATCTCTATCCCACTCTTCATACCACAGATAAGTAACCTCTTTGATCTGATAAGCTGCAAAGTTTACTCTTTCCATATTAGTAACCCTGATTACCCAAAAGATCTTCTCTATTTCATTAAGAAAGCCTAGAGGGACTTCCTCCACCTTCACTCTCCTAAAAGTCGAAGGACCCATCTTTATAAACTATCCAAGCCTAGAGACCTCAGCAGACACAACGCGTACCCCTCTCATCTTGAGAAATAAATATTTGGGCAATAACATGCATAGACTGATGAAATTCCATATTTGTCACATTTCCTTGAGGGACCTGAGGAGAAGTAGGATAAATAGGAGGAAATCCGATACAATCAAGAATAGGACCATGATATCAAAGATGAACCCCAAGAATAGAATGTGCTCTCTCAGCATCACTTCCAGCTAGGGCAGAAGAATTTTCTTTTGTTCTAGATCTAGAAGGCATGATCTGAAACATGAACAAACAAAGATTAGAGGAGATTCCTGAGAAGTCAAGCTTAAAGAAAGAATACCAAGAAAGTGAAATATTCTTAAATGTCTTGCAGCCTTTCCTTTATGTGTGTGGCGCGCTACACATACCTAAAAGAGACTCTGCTCGATAGGATTTGTGGATTCCCAATTGACCATGAACGTAGGCTTTGATAACAACTTGACGCAGCCCGAACTAGGGCCTTTTTGTAATGGGCATTCCAAATCAAACTAGGACTGGGGACCGCCCCCTTAACCCAATCCAACCACTTTATACAACCTTGGATGAGCTAAATTTTGAGCATATAGCTAGATTGTGCAATGCTCTCATGAAGACTCTAGGATAGGGTCATAATCATGACCGAACCAACCGAGTCTAACCATACTAAACCAACTATCCTTACCATACCAAACCATCTATAAAGTATCAAACATAATATGATAATCAATCCCAAAATGTAATACGATAGAACACCCAATAATATCATCCAATGATGTTATACCCAATACTAATATCAAAGGTAAGGCTGACACCAATACTGATCCTACCCTTACCAACCCCTAGAAGTACCACAAAGCCTCTATCTAAAAAAATACAAATATCTGGTTGGGACATGCCCCCAACTATGGCCAAAACCAATATCTAGAATGAAATTAAAATGCCTAAGAATGTCCAACATAAAATAATGCCTTCTGAAAGGATAGAAGCTCACCACTTTAGTCCAATAAATTATCCCCAAATCAAGTACTATAAAGGAGGAGTTAAATGGCCGATTCCAACATAGTGTGGGTGTACAACCTCCAGTAGATAGGTTAGTGGGTGAACACTAGCATGAAACTTGGTATAAGGATAAAGTAATGCCAGTTATCAAAACCAAGTGAAAATCCATCCAATGCAAAAATCCATATATATATATATATAAGTGATGGGAAAAGAGATCGGGTTTAGCATGCCATTAAAATCTTTACTTGGGATGTGTAGCTTAGCTGCCCTACCACCCACATGACATATGAGTTTAGCTCCCCTGCTAAAAGGGTCCCAGTGCATGTAGCCACACGACCAGGCTATATTCCTGGAATGACTAGTACATCCCTTTAATATAAATATGATACTCACATGTGGCCATTGAAGGCTTCTCATTTAGGAAAATATGTGTTTTTGGTTTTGATCCTCCCAGGACCGCCACCTTCTACGAGTTAGCTTATACTTCCCACCATTAATGCTTAATTAAAACCAAGTCCAAACAATCTAATTATCCTTTTATTAATTAGTGCTATTTAATAAACCAGTGGTATCGTTATACCACCATACTTGCAAGCATTATCCATAATTAAAATTTAGATAAAGGGGACATTCAAGTGCCCTATCATTAGCCATATTAAGCCTCTTAGGATTCTACCATGTTCTCCACAAGCTTAACCAATTAACCATTAACCTTAGTAAAGCATTGAAAAATATTTAAGGTTTCATATATAAGACATAAATAAGAAAGAGTTTCATTAAAATAAGTCAATGCAATGAACATATCTTTAAAAGCATTTTATCAAGCACATTGGAGGCATAATATAACCAAAACCAAATTCCATTACCATTAAACCATTACCATGAATTTCAATTGTCCAAAAACACCGTTAATGCATAGAAAACATAATTCAAACCATAAGAAATCATAACCAAGCATTTAACATCAAAATACCCAAATCAATAGTTGAAAGCCATAATAATGCAAGAGAAAAACCATGAAATCAACCATGTAATCATGCCTTTATTGAAATTACAGTTAGGGAAGAAAATTATGCCTTAAACCATGAAGATTGATGGAAAGAATTCACCAAGACAAGCCCCAAAGTAATCCTTTAGTTAAAACCCTAGATCTTTGCTCCAAAAGCTCTAGAGAGAATTATGATATGTTTAGGAAAAGTTTCTAAGTGTTTAAGAGTAAAATAATAGGGTAAATAACCTCCTAAGTATATTAGAAGTCGTGGATACTTATTAGGTTAAGTAGGGAATTATCATGAATACCCCCACTTAAATCCCATGAAAACCCAACACAAGGTCACGACGGACCTCCTTATGATTCGTAACCTCCCTTACAATTAATACCCACCGAATCATAACCAAGCCTTAACTATGGATCTGACATTGTCCAATATATTTCTTATCCAACCAAGTCATAACCTCTGCATACGATCCGTACCCATGATCCATATTCCTGGTAGAATGCAACATCAGAAGGATCAAACACTGACTACCTTACAAGTCACCTATAGTACTCGTACTAATCATATATCACTCACCCCTAAGTTGTATTGATTCAAGTGACCAAACCTATTTTACCAACTAATACTGGTCAGCTTACGATCGGACTTCACTACTTATACCCCAATATACGGCTCATACCATAAGTCATATTGGGTCCAAATTATGGGATTTCAAAAAATTTTATAAGGGTCCAAACCTGGGATGCTTCCTGAAGAAACTCATGGACCAGTTGAAAGATCATCTATATAAGGTTTTTATTCTCTTTATTATGTCTCCGTGGTGGCTCCCATGAATTTTATGTGTATGAAGGATGGGTCCCTTCGGATGTGTATAAATTACCGCTAATTGAATATGGTGACTATGAAGAATAAGTATCTGCTTCCTAGGATTGGTGATTTCTTTAATTAGCTTTTAGGTGCCAAGTACTTTCCAAGATTGATCTTTGATTCGATTACCATTATTTGAAAATTAGAGAAGTGGATATCCCTAAGACTGCTTTCCAAACATGGTATGGTCATTTTGAGTTTTTAGTGATTTCCTTTGGTTTGACTACTGCCTTGATTATGGATCTTATGAATCAAGTTCTACATCAGTTCTTGGATTTGTTCATAATTGTGTTTATTGATGATATTTTAGTGTATTTTAAGAGTGAGGCAAATCATGTTGATTATCTCTGCCTAGTGTTTTAGACCCTTAAGGAGTAGGGGTTGTATGCTAAATTCTCTAATTGCAAGTTTTGATTGAATTCCATGACTTGTTTGGGTCATGTTGTTTCTAGTTAAGGGACCATAGTGGATCCATAAAAAGTTATGATGGTTAAGAAGTGTCTTATACCCACGACTTCAATTGATATTCATAACTTTTTGGGTTTAACGAGTTATTATAGAAGGTTTGTGGAAAGTTTCTCTTCTATTACTGCCCCATTACTAAGTTGACTCAGAAGAAGGTGATGCTCTAGTGGTCGGATAGTTTAAAGGTTTTTTTGAGAACTGAAAAGATAAGTTAACTTTGGCTATGATTTTGACTCTACCCGAGGGTACCAATGGTTTTGTTGTTTATTGTGATACTTCTTAGGTGGGACTGGGTTGTGTGTTGATGTAACATATAAAGATAGCTACATATGCTTCTAGGCAGATAAAGCTGCATGAGAAGAACTATTCGACTCATTATTTGGAGTTGTTGGTTGTGGTATTCTCTTTGAAGATTTGGTGTCATTATTTGTATGGAGTCTATATTGACATCTTCTTTAACCATAAGAGTTTTCAGTATTTTTTCACCTAAAATTAGTTGAATCTCAAGCAAAGGAGATGGCTTGAGTTGCTCAAGGACTATGATATAAGTCTTTATTATAATCAAAGTAAAGCTAACGTGGTTTCTGATGCTCTTAGCAGGTTGTCCATGGGAAGATTGTCCCATGTAGATGAGAAAAAGTGAGAATTGGTAAAGAATATTCACCATTTATATAGTCTTGGAGTTCGTCTCTTGCACTTTGATGATGGTGGTGTATTTATGCAAAAAGTGGAAAAGTCATCTCTTGGTGCTGACATAAAGGAAAAATAGGTCTTAGAACTTATCTTGATGCAGAACAAGGATAATGTGGGTCACTAGAAGATGACCACTTTTGAGATCAGTGGTCAAAAGGTACCAAGGTAGGTTATGTGTTCTAGATATTGATAGGCTTTGAGAGAAGATTTTGGCTGAAATTCATATGTCAAGGTACACTGTTTATCCTGTCTTGACAAAGATGTACAATGATTGAAAAGAAATTTATTAATGGAACAACTTGAAGAAGATGTGCCAATTTTATGGCTAAGTATTTGGTTAGTAAGCAAGTGAAGGTAGAGCACTTGAGGCCTAATGGGTTGTCTCAAAAGATTGAATAGCCCGTGTTGAAATAGGAAGTGATTAATATGGATTTTGTTATTGGTCTTTCACAGTCCCGTCATTAGTTTGATTCTATTTGGGTCATCATGGATAGGATGACTAAGTTCACTCATATCTTGCTAGTGAGGACTTATTATTTGATGGAGGATTATGCTAAGCTCTTTATTGAGGAGATTGTGAAGTTACATAGTGCTCTATTTCCATCATATCTGATTGAGGTACTCAATTCCCATCTCATTTTTGGTATTTCTTGCAGTGATGTTTATGAACTAAGGTCATCCTTAGCACCACTCTCCACCCCAGATGGATGGACACATGGAGAGGATAATACAAACTTTAGAAGATATACTGAGGTTATGTGTGATCAATTTTGGTGGTAGTTGGGTTGACCATTTGGCTTTCATTAAGTTTGTCTATAATAGTAGCTATCACAGGAGTATTGGGATGGATCTGTTTGAGGCTTTGTATGTCAGGAGGTGTATGTCTCCTACTGGGTGGATTAAGTTTCTGAGAATAAATTATATGCTACTGACTTGGTTCACCAAGCTATTGAGAGGGTTAAGGTGATTTGAGATAGGCTTAAGACCTCCCAAAGTTGCCAAAAATCCTATGTGGATGTAAAATAAAGTTACTTAGAGTTTAATATGAATGATTTGGTATTCTTTAAGGTTTCTCCCATGAAGGGAGTGATGCAGTTTGGGAAAAAGGGAAAGCTCTGCCCCAGTATGTTGTGCTATACCATATTTTGAGGCTAGTAGGCAATGTGTCTTATGAATTGGACTTGCCTTTGAGTTTGGGTTTCATTTATTCGGTTTTCTATGTATCGATAATGAAAAAGTGCATAGGCAATCCTTCTTTGGTCTTTTCATTAGAAAGTGTGGGTGTCTTGAATTCCTTTTTCTATAAGAAAGTTCTAGTTGAGATTTTGGATAGGCAAGTTTGCTGGTATGAGCAAAGGAAGTGGCTTTGGTAAAGGTTCTATGGAGGAACCATAAGGATGAAGAGGCTACTTAGGAAGCTGAAGAGGAAATGAAGTCTAAGTACCCAATCTTGTTTCCATCTTCGGACACTTAGGAAGATGAAGAGGAAATGAAGTCCAAGTACCCAATCTTTTTTCCATCTTTGGGTAATCATGCATGATGTATGTGTATTCCTTGGCATCTATATTTTCTAACTTTGTTAAAGAGAATTGCGATTTCCTTGTTGTCTTTGTTTTCTGTCTTTGTTAAAGGTAAGTGTGATTGTGGTTGGAGTCAAATCTTGCTAATATATGACTTTTCCTATCATTCAGGGATGAATGATCCTTAGGGGGGGAGTATGCAACACCCCAGATATTTGGTCCTTGAAAATTTCTAAAATTTTATCCTCACTGTCTTGAATATGACTCCACTTATGAGTCATAGTGAGTCTTGATGAGTTGTAAGGACCCAAATCGTTACTTGAACAGTGTGTGTGGCTAATTTTTTTGCTCTCCGTACGAGTGGCTCATAATAAGTCATATGGACTCATTACAAGTCGTGATGTAGTTAAACTAGTTTATGTTCTAGGGTTGCTGTCCTAGTGATGAATAGGACCTAATGAGTCATAGGATCCCCTAATGAGTGATATGACGTAAGTCGTAGGGTCAATAATAGGTCTACCTAATGACACTGTATTGGCTACGAATTGTGGTAAAGAGTCATAACAAGCCATAATGAGTTGCCTTATGACTCGAAGTCACTAGCGATAATTTTTCAATTTTAAGTTGAGGGCAATTTGGATATTTTACTCTTTACCCACTTGACCCCAAGTCCATAAGACACCTTTAGGGCATTATTTTAACACTTTAACAAATCAAAAACCCTTTTTACTCTCTCAAATTGCTTCAAGCAAAGTAAGTTAGGGTTTCCTCAAAGTTGAGCATCTAGGGGTCAATTCAAGGTTTCTTCTCCATAATTGAGAATCTTTCAAGCATGTTACTCTTGCCAAATTGTTACTTCGTTAAAAACATATGTTTTAAAGTATTATTAATATGGTTTTGATGTTGGTTTAAGGGTTTTGAATGATTTTTGTTTATGTGATGTTTCATGTTTGTATATGTATTGGCTATGTTTTAAATGGTGGTTTTGAAATCAATTTGATGCATGGGTATGGTGAATAAACTAAGGGATTGTGAATTCCCCAAATTTTGTGAATTTGATAATTGAATTGGCAATAACTCCAACCCAATTTTGTGAAAGTGATTTTGAGTAGTATTGAATTGTTTTTGGAACAATCTAAGAATATAAAGAGGTTATTAAAACACGGTGGTTTGATTTAATGAACAATAGGAGTTTATTTCCCAAGTTAATGGAATTATGATGGCATGTTGATTTTACTTTGCAAGTGTAGTTGGTATGACGATGCCAACATTGTATGTCTAAATGTGTACTGTGGATCAATGAATTGGAATGTGTGATAAATAATTTAATTGGGATTTAATGAGGGTTGTCTATCTGAGTCATGAAAGTGAAGGTCCCAAGGGACCAATAATGGATACTGCTATTGCGGACACAGTTGGTCTAAATAACCGGGTGGTTTGAGTCCCTGTTATTATTATTCTATGATTAGAAGGTTCGAGTTCCCACATTATATCATGTGATTGGGTGCTTAAGTCACCTTGGTATGCTCGAATGTTTGATTCCCCATGGTGCACATGTATATCTTCTGGTTCGTGTGGATACACACACCAAGGTCCTTATATCTAGGGAAGAGCTGGACCCATATAGCTTGTGGGTGCCTTCTTATGACGATTGAGCTATACAATCCAGGCTAAAGTTTTAAAGTGCATGTTAAGCCTTGTTCTCATTTTCTCGATATATTATTTATGTATATATATATATAATGTTGCTTACATGCTTTTGAATTGGATTTTACTTGTCTTTATTTTATCCCGTATCCCTGAGTTACATGTTAGTGCTCAACCCACTAACCGTCTTTAGATGCTTTATCCCCATGCGATGTTGGAATCAGAGATACTTCTACTTTTTCTATGCAGTGTTAGGTGGATTGACTCAGTTCATTGTCGTTGGTGGTGAAGTGCTAAGCTTTCATTCTCTGGAATACTTGGTCATTTCATCAATTTCCAATCGTAGATTAGAATTGAGAGTTTACTTTATCATTATCATTATCATTGTCATTGTAAGGGTCGGGGGCGTGTCCTGACACTTTATTGATTTTAGTTTTGTTATAAGGCTTTGTGGATTACTGTGAACTTAGGTGATGTTGGTTAGTCATTTTGGTCGGTTATAGGCTATAGACATGTCTTAAATTCTTTGAGCACATCTTATGCTATCTTGTTATATGTTTGGGATTCATCCGATGTTGGTGTTATTGTATTTTGTTTGGTTAGGTACATGGGATGGTCTTCGTTCCTCATTAGATTTGAGATACCCTTTATAGTAGGGCCCTGGTTTGGGTAGTGACAAGTAGGTACCTATATTTAATGAGTTTCCCAATGTCTTTCTGAATGATCTCACTTGGATTCCCCTAGATAGGGAGATAGACTTTGAAATTGATCTATTACTCGACACTCAACCTATTTCCATTTTGCCGTATGGAATAGCTCCTACGAAGCTAAAATAATTGAAAGAGAAATTAAAAGACCATCTTGATAAGGGTTTCATCCATGCTAGTATATCTTCCTATGGTGCTCCCGTACTCTTCATACGAAAGGAACCATTCCCTTCGTATGTGTATAGACTACCATCGGTTTAATAAGGTTACAGTGAAGAATAAATACCCTCTTCCCAGAATTAATGATCTTATTGAGTAGATTTAGGGTGCTATATGCTTCTCCAAAATAAACCTTCATTCTGGTGGTCGTCAATTTAAAGTTAGGAAGGTTTACATTCTTAAAATTGCATTTTGAACCATATATGGTCATTATGAATTTCTGGTTCTGTCCTTTTGTTTAACTGATACACTTGTAGATTTCATGGATCTTATGAACAGTTTGTCCAGACAGTTTTTGGGCCTGTTTATCACATTCTTTATTGATGAAATTTTGGTTTACTCCAAAATTGAGGAGAATTATACTAATTATCTCCAGATCATACTTCAAACTCTCAAGGACCAAGAGTTGTATGTCAAATTTTCTAAGTCTGAATTTTGGCTTAGTGTTTAACTTTTCTTTGACATATTGTTTCCAGTGAAGGGATGAAGGTTGATATATAAAAAATTGAAGCACTGAAGAAATAGCCAAGATCGATGATTCCAACTGACACTTGGAGCTTTTTGGGTCTAGTGGGATATTATAGAAGATTTGTGGAAAGTTTTTCATCCATAGCTGCTCCACTTACTAGGTTGACTTAGAAAAAGGTAAAGTTCTCATGGTATGAGGCTTGTGCATTAAGTTTTGAGAGGTTAAAAGACAAGTTGACTACTGCACATATTTTGACACTTCCTAAAAATATTGAAGGGTGCTTTGTATATTTTGATATATCCGGAGTGGGACTTTTGTGTGTACTTATGCAACATGGCAAGGTAGTAGCTTATATATCCACTCAACTGAAATTTCATGAGAAGAACTACCCCACTCACGATCGGGAGTTGGAGGATATGGTATTTACGCATAAGATTTGGTGTCACTACCTATATGGGGTACGTATTGACATTCTTATTGATCACAAGAATTTGTTGTATATGTTCACATAGAAAGAGCTCAATATCAGGCAACGGAAATGGCTTGAGATGTTGAAAGGTTATGACATAATTCTGCACTATCTTCTAGGTAAGGCTAATTTTTTTGCTGATGCTCTTCGCTGGTTATCTATGGCCAGCCTTTCTCAAGTTGAGAAGCAAAAGAGGGATTTGATAAAGTATCTTCATCGACTTTCTAATCTGGAGGTCTGACTCTTAGACTCAGAGGATGGAGGAGTGATCGTTCATGAGGTGGCTATGTCATCCTTTGTGCCAAAGTTAAGGGGAAAAATCAAGGGTCATGATGGAACTCATTACGATAAACCTTAATGAGTAAGCCTATAATCCAAACTGATAAACAAATGGGAAAAAGACAGAAATATCCCCAAGGAAAGGCTTTTAGAATGAGGCCAAACTATATAAGTACAACAAATGCGGAAAAAGTATAATCAATAATAGAACAATAGCTCCCAAAACTTGATGTCAACAGTACAAGAACACATCTAGTACAACTCGAATCTAAAATGAAAATATAATAAATACAATAGATACAACTCTGTATCAGGAAACTAATAAAGGCATAGTGTAGTGATAAAGAAAGAAAGTCGAAGACATCCGGGCACTTGAAAATCAACCACTACCTTGAAAGCTTAAACAATTTCCCAAATCAAGCAACGTGGGGCATACCCAAACCATATCCGCACCAGAAGGGTACAATTGGAGTGAGTACGGTCCACTTGTACTCAGTAGGTATCATAGGCCAACCGAGCAAAGTAGATAATAAAACATACAAAATACACACTAAGGACATGTCACCTGCAATCAGAAAATGTCCCACATTGGTAGCCCACTCCATTTACCCTAACAGTTTTAATATACATATTTGATATATCAACAACACAACCAAGTAGAGCACAAGTATACATTATATCACATACAAGTAGTGATAAGGAAGTACAACATACATACAAAATCATTAAGCATAAGTATAAGAAGATAGAACAATTAGATAGGCATTAAGTCAAAGCAGAAGTACAATCACATCACAACCATAATAAAGTAAACATAATAAGAATGATGATGACGAAAATAATGATAATGATAATGAGAGTGAAGTATGACATTGTTTCACAACCTCCGTATACACCTACCGAGGCAAGCCTCCCGATGTAGGACCCATGGAGTGTTCGCTGACCCATATACTACCCTGTCTACATCTAAGGAGGCAAGCCTCCGGACAAAGGAACCATAGAGAGTTTGTCAACCCATATTTAATCAATATCCATGACTCTTCTCTGGTATAACTTTCAAATAAGGTATATAAGATCTAATACCATTGCCAATATCCATGACTCTTCTCTGGTACCTTCTTCGGAGAAGGTTTATAAAATCTGATGTTCCAGTATTTCCAAAGTCTTCAATATTTCTAGTATTTATAGGGTTTCCAGAGAACATACATAACATGACACACAAATTAAGTACACACTACACAACAACAAGCATATATATAAAGCATACAACAAACAAATGAAATTATGCGTGTGATTCCATGAGTATGATGATGCAATGTTTAAAACCAACTAAAATGTGTATTTCCACAACCAAACAATATACCAATTATGTGAGTCAATTATCCACTCATTATTTCCAAATATTCATAAATTTGAACATGATTCAAATGCCAATAAAGTATGAATAATACACAATACACCAATGGTACCCTAATAGGCATTCTAACAACACAATACCAATAGTCACATGTATTTTAGGTTATCAACATCACATAGGACCCCACATGATCACGTATATCATGTAGTACCTCAGAACCAACAATTGTATCACATATGGACCCTACATAGGCACAACAAATTAATATAGCCAATTTCATGATTAGTTTCCATCCTTTTAACATGTATTTTGAATACAAATTGACTACCCAACCCAGTCTGAAAAAGTTTAGCCATAACCTATCTTGATGTTGGAATCGGTTCTCAACACTTCACACCGTAACCTTAATTCTCACAAACAATCCCAAAATCAACTAAAACCAAGAAATATAGAATCTATACATCAAAACAAGTCCAACTATAACCATATTGCCTACTTTTGTTTTGGGGTCAAAATGGACCCCCAAAATGGATTTTTGAACAAGAATGTCAAAACCATAACTTTATTTCAAAAATGTATTTACCATACCTATAGGAATCTACAGTTGAAAACGTAAGTCATATCGAGTTAAAAAGGAGGTTCAGTCAAAGAAAAACCATTTTTAAACTTTATCGGGTAAAACCTTTGAAATCCATTTTAAAATTAAGAATTGAAGTTGTTTTGAAGTTTAAATTAAGAAAAAAACTAGTAATTGTAGGATTAGGAACATTATTAAAGTGAAAAAGAGTGAAATTGGAGTTTAAAGTCAAGCCCTAAAATTTTGGAATTTTGAGTAATAAATCAAGAAATTCAACTAAGAAAAGGGTGATTCTTACCTTAAATCCATAAGAGAATCGAGAAATGGATGTTAATCTATCTTCCCAAGCACCCAAAAGCTTAACTTTTAAGCTCTCATACTATTTTAGGGTGTTTGGCTTTCAAGAATGAGTGAGAAATGGCCAATTTGCGACCTAAGGGGTCTATTTATACCCATAGCATGTTCTCAGATGTTGTAATCACAACATGGAGGCTGTAATTTTACTATCTGATGCCAGAACAAGATGATACAATCACAACAGGAAGTAGTGCAATTGTACTATCTTCTGCACATTATATGTGATCGTAGCCCACACCAGATGATAGCTGAAAGTTGAAACTTGGAAATTTTCCAAGTTTTTGCTAATGCCTTGGGATTCATTTGTACTCTAATACACGCAAAGGAACTATGTAACCATACTAAATTCGATACTTCAGACTCAATGGTGATATTGGATTTTTGAAAAGACATTATTGTAACACAGTTGACCCCCAAAACCCAAAAACACAATTTTACTAATCGTGGATCAAAATGAGATTTAAAATCCACAAAACCAGAACAAATATGGTACCACTCTAAAATCAACATTCCACATTTAATGGCATAGTCCATTTGGCCATCTCTCTTACGGATCAAAAGATAACAACATAAGTCCAAAATAAGGCTCTCGAAGCCTCCAAAAACAACAATGTCGCACAAATGGCACCAAAATGCATCAAGAACCATGACAATCACCCCCACACTTCTTAAATGCCACAATGTAACTACAGAAAGGGGTAAAATATTCAAATCACATAAAAACACATGTTTCACATATTTCACCAAAGTTCAGGTTGTTACATATTGAGTCTATATTGATTTAAATTAAGAAGGATATCGATCAGCAAAAGATTTTGGCGTTTGAGATTAGAGGAGATGGTATATTCCAGTATTAGGAGAGGTTTAATTTTTCAAATATTGATATTTATAAAAGCACATATTTCCATGTATGTCATCTATCCTAATTAACTACAATGTATCTTGACCTAACATGAAGAAAGATAATTCTAATTTTATTTATAAGTGTTTAAATATCAAGCAAGTTAAGTTTGAGCACTTAAGGTAGTGTGGTTACTCCCGGGATATAGCACTGCTCATGTAAAAGTAGGAAATGATTCACATGGATTTTGTTACCGGTCTTCTACTATCTCGAGACCAGTAAGATTCTATTTGGTTCATTATTGATAAAATGACCAAGTACACCAACTTTATACCTATGAGGTCTAGTGTCACGACCTGAGATTGCCCCTAGTCATAATACAATGCTTAGAGTCACCAGTGACCCCAAGAAAACACATGTCCAGGATAAGCTATGATTGCTGAATGAAAGAAACAAAATACTGAGTGGAAGGTAACTAAAATTAACTGATGCTAGATAATAATATAGTCAATACTAATGCTATCTGAAATACTCAATGAAATTGAAAATATGTCTAACTATTTGTCTATCTGAAAGACTCTAAATTTTGAAGAGATTTTGGGACAGGTCCCCAGCTAACTCTAACTGATTGAAATAATGTATAATACTTAAAATAAACAAATGATAGCTAGTCCTCAACTGATGAGGACCCACCAAGGCTGTAGGTGAGTGGATAAAGAATATGTTCAGAGAGGTCCAGGTACTAAGCATCTGAACCAATATTATGAGACAATATAGCTCAAAGAGGTATGCAATTAGTACTTTAAATGTACTGAGTATATGAGATGGAAGAGAATAACTAGTATATAAGCTAAACATAAATGCATGAATATGTAAACTAAATGTAAGACTAAGTGTAAACATACATTGAATAAATTGAATAACTGGGTAACTGAAGAACTTAATATTGAAATCTTGGCCAAGCAAATAAACTGAACATAACTAAAACTGAATTGAAGACTGTTGGAGCTAACAATAACTAACATGCCCCAATCTGAGCTAATCGCGGTTTAACCTATAACCCCAGTTGTAAGGGTGTCAGTACCTTACTAAGGGTACCAACAGTGGCTAGCGTGGATCTACTAAATTGATGTCCCCAAGGACTAGGGTGTCATCCCTATATTGGTAGATGACCCATCATAACCACTGGTGGCATTGTAGTTCTTGAACTTAAAGACTTCTACTAAAGGTATTAGTCCTTAACTGGTGGGTGGGCTTTCATCCTGTGTTCACTCGGTGCTAACTACTACTCCTAACTAAACTGACACTGATAATTGATAACTGCTTAATATGATTTGATAACAGATATATGCTCAACATGATAATATTCTTAATTTAACAACACAAACATGATCTTAATGGCCCATAATATGAAAACTGATATAAGCATGACTATTTAGGTATCGGGTGTTCATAACCCACCATCTTTGTCTAATGCAATTAAATATGATGACATTTATGAAGCATGATCAAGGGGATTTCATAGTTTAAAACCAACAAACTCAACAACATCATGATAGGAAAATTCATGATTTTGAACATAGGGAATCACTACTCTAGGGGAAAGCACATATTCATGGTTTGATTACATACATAAACTGATGAGAGAAAGGAAACCCATATTTTACTTGGAACTAATTCAAAAGAGAAGGGAATTTTTCTTGATAATTTAAGAGTTCTTGGGACTCAATTGATAAAAGGGACCCATAGATGAAATCCCACATACCTGGAGTGAGTTTCTTAGGGGAATTGCTTGGAGCTTGTTCTTAAACTTGAAGAACCCTAGTTTGATTTAGAGAAAAATAGAATCGCTTTATTTTTGCCAAGTGTAATGATTTTGAAGTTTATGAGGTGTTAGGGTAACTTTTATCCCCTAATAACTGATGTTAGAGTGGCCAAACAACATGGATTTGGGATTAAAAGATAGGAATTTATCAAAAAGTCCTATTTAAAATTGTATATAGATTTTTGGTTCCAGTCATCCTGACTCACCCAATGACTCGTTACAACTGGTCATGAGTCGTGGTTGGAGTCGTGACCTGAGGCCCTTAGGTTTTAGTTTCTTTCTATTAAGGTAATGACTCCCTTACTAATGACTCAAGAGTTCTAAGCATGAGACATTAAAAGTAGTTGTGACCTGAGACTCGATTTCTAAATTTCTTACTAGTGTGGCAACAGGTCTATGAAATAACTCATTATGGCTTATAACATGTCATGATCTAGACTCATTGTCACTGGGAAAAAATCTAAGACCCTTACAGGACTGGCAACGACTAACATGTAATGACTCGTTATGTCTGATAATGACTCGTTGCCTCAGTCCTTGTCACTTGCAATTTGATAAGACTTTAGGAATTTTTTTGTAACTCTTTGCCACGATATTGGTTTAAGGCGACACTAGTGGCATTGGAAAGCTAAATTAATTGCCTATATTTGATGGGTATCGAGCTTGAAAACTTAGGGCATCACCATATCTTCCCCTTGCGATCATTTGTCCTCAAATGAAACTGGCTAAGCTAAAATACTAGGGAAAAGCTAATATTTTGCACTGAACACTTACAAGATGACTCATGAGCTGATATATGAATTTGTGGTAGATTATAAACTATATTGACTCATGAATGCATTATATGACATGAAAATATGTTTACAGCTGAGACAGAAGTGAAAGTGTCAATTAATAAATTAAGGGAACCTATTACCTCAAGTTAGTACTAAGTTCAAAGGGAAAAAATGGGGGTACTTGCTTATCATATCTGCCTCTGCTTCCCAAGTAGCTCCCCCAATTGACTGGTTTCTCCACAAAACCTTTGCTAAAGAGACCTCTTTATTCCTCCACCTACAAATCTAATGATCAAGGATCTCAACTCGGTCCTCTTTATAAGAGAGGTTATTTTCCATGCCCATCCTTTCTATAGGTATTATTGATGCCGGGTCACTAATAAACTTATTTAACAAAGAAACATGGAACACTAGGGGTACTGATGCTAACTCTATAGGAATTTTCAACTCATAGGCTAACTTCCTATACCATCTCAAAGCCTTAAAGGGGTCAACATAGTGGGGACTAAGCTTTCCTTTCCTACCAAACCTCTTCACCCCTTTCATGGGTGAAATTTTCAAGTAAACAAAATCTCCAACATCAAACTCAAGCTTCTTTTTCCTTACATCGACATAGGATTTCTGATGACATTGGGCTGTTTTTATCCTTTATCTAATCAGTTGAACCTTCTCCATCACCCTATGCACTAAATTTTTCCCTATCAATGTAGATTCAAAAACCTCAAACCATCAAATAAAATATCTACACCATCTACCATAAAGAGCCTCAAATAGGGCCATATGAATACTAGAGTAATAGTTTTTATTGTCGGAAAATTCAATCAAAAGTAAGTGATCATCCCAACTGCCCTTGAAATCAATTACACAAGCTTTCAACATGTCCTTTAAAGTCTGTATGGTCCTCTCCACCTGAAAATTTATCTGTGGTTGAAAACCGATGCTAAGATGAACTTGGGTTCTAAAACCCTTCTGACAAGTCTTCTAAAATCGAGAGGTAAATTGGCTACTTCTATCTTAAATAATAGTCAAAGGGACTCCATGTAATTTTGCCAACACCCTAAGATAGAGTCTAGCATAATCTTCAGGTGAATCTGAAGCATTAACTGGAAAGAAATAAGCTAACTTAGTCATTCTATAAATAATAACCTAAATGGAGTCATGCTTTAGACGAGTATAAGGCAACCCTGTAATGAAGTCCATATTCACCACTTTCTACTTCCAAGTGGGGATGTTGAATTCCTGAAGCATACCACTAGACCTCTGATGCTCAACCTTAACATGTTGACAATTTGGACACTTAGCCATGAATTATGCAATATCCTTTTTCATACCATTCCACCAATAAACTTCTTGCAAATCACAGTACATTTTACTAGCTCTTGGATGAATAGAATATCTCTAACCATGCGCCTCGACTAACATTTATTTCCTCAAATCATCCTTATTTGGAACACATAACCTGCTCTAGTAATGAAGTATGTCATCTCCCTTTTGGAAGAAAACCTCAACCTTTTGATCCTACACTGCCTCTTTCAACTTAAGCAAAATATGATCACTATCTTACTTTTCTTTTACCTCGACAACCAAAGAAGATTCTAAACCCATACTACTTTCAATAAAATCAACCAACCAAACTATTAACCTAGCAAGCTGATAAAACTTATGAAATAGATCCTTATTTTCATTCTCAATGGGATCAACACTACCCATAGACAATCTTCTTAAGGGCATTAGCCACAACATTGGACTTACCCAGATAATTTTACACATACATATCATAATCCTTTAATTACTCTAGCCACTTTGTGTGATGAATATTTAAATATTTATTTACTGAAACATACTGGAGGCTCTTGTGGTTATTGAGCAAATTAATATGAACCTCATAAGTTAATTCCTTAAAATCTTCAAGGCAAAAACCACTACTCCCAACTCAAGGTCGTGAGTCGAGTAGTTTTTCTCATGAGGTCTAAGTTTTCTAAAGCCATATGCTATAACCTTACCTATCTGCATTAACACACAACCAATGACAACCATGAAAGAATCATAATAGACCATAAAACCATTTGAACCCTCTGACAGAATCAAAATTAGAGCGAAGGTGAGTCGAGTTTTCAACTCCTAAAATGTCTTTTCACAGGAATTAGACCATAGGAATTTGACCTTTTTCTAAGTCAGTCTAGTCATGGGAGATGCAATGAAATAAAATCCTTCAACAAACTATTTATAGTAACAAGACAAGCCTAAGGAATTCCTAATATCTGATAGAGATATGAGCCTAGGCCAGTTCCTTATTGCTTTGATCTTTTGAGGATCAACTCGAATACCTTCACTGGAGAAAAATATGACTAAGAAAATCTACTAATTTAATTTCAAAAAGAATTCACACTTATTAAATTTAGAGAATAACTATTGATCCTTAACAGAAATTGAAAAGGTCTTATTAATAAATTTCCATTTATACATGATCTAGGTATAGGTAGCAATCCACCACCCAGATCGTATGAGTGAATCAAAAGTTGGATCTACATTGGATCTCCCTGAATCACCCCATTTATCCTTCTGAGAAGGATTTTGGTTTTTGCAAAAAAAATCCTTAAATGTTCTGCATGCTCACCCTAACTATGGGAATAGATGAGAGTGACATCTATGAAGGCTATGATAAGCATGTCCAAGTACTGCTTGAACACTCTATTCATCAATTCTATGAAATTTGTAAAGTGACCATACCATGTCCTTAAGGCTGTCTTTGAAATGTCACATTCTTTGTCTTTGAGATGATGATAGTCGGATCTAAGGTTTATCTTAGAGAAATAATTTTTACCCAATATTTGGTCAAAGAAGTCATGAATCCCATGTATGGGATACTTATTCTTGATTGTGACTTTGTTCAATTGATTGTAGACTATGCATATTCTGAGAGAATAGTCTTTCTTACGCATAGAACTAGAGCACCCCATGGAGAGACACTAAGCCTGATGAAACCTTTATCTAGGAGGTCTTTCAATAGCTCTTTCAATTCCTTATGCTTATCTGGAGATATTCTGTGAGGTGGAATTGATATAGGCTGGGTCTCTGGAAGGAGATCTATTCCAAAGTCAATTTCCCTCTTAAGAGGAACTCCGAGTAGATCTTCAGGAAATATTTTTGGAAACTCATTAACTAATGGAACTGACTCAAGACTTGGGATTGCGAAACTTAAGTCCTTGACTTAAAAAAGATGATAGATACACCCTTTGGAAATCATTTTTCTCGCCTTAAGGAATGAGATAAATCGACCTATACGCATTGAGGTGATACCCCTCAATTCTAAGACAGGCTTGTTTGGAAACTGAAATTGGACTACTCTATTCCTATAATCAACTGTGGCACAATAATAATGGAACCAATCTATGATAATAATAACATTAAATTCAATTATCTTTATCTCGACAAGATAAACTGGGATGACTGGGATACTGTGACCGGGCAATTTCTGTATACCCATCTAGTTATGATAGAACTACTGAGTGCAGTAGAAACTAAGAAGGGATCTACTAGGATTTTTGTACGGATGCTAAAGTATACTGCTATGTAGGGAGTCATGAAGGAAAGTGTGGCTATGAGAGATAATAATACATACACATAATGGTGAAAGACATGTAATGTACCATTAACTATATCAGGAGAACTCTCCTGATCTTGTCGAGTTTGGAGGGCATAAAGTTGATTTTGATGTTGTCTATTAGTTGAACTAGAAATGGCACCTTGCTTCCTTGAGCAATCTGCTAGAACCGATGAGCATTTAGCCTGACCTTACTGACAAAAATCCTTACCTCTCTGCACAACCATTGGGTAATCCCTTATTCTGTAGCCTAATTTGCCATACCCAAAACAAGTATTTCAACTGCCTATGCACTCATCCTTGTGGTTCCTAACATATCTCCTATAAATTGGGTTGGTGTGACCATAATTCATGCTACTCCAAGACTTAGATCCTAGATATCTATCTCGAATATCCTATCTGAACTTAGGCACTAGGGCACTAGCAAATCATGGAGTTGGGGTAGAATATTTTGAGAAAAACCGAGAATGATTCCCAATGTCTACCTTTTGCTAAGAGAAATTGAAATTTCCAGTCTTGGCCCTCTTATTTCCCTTTTTTTTTATCCTTGATCTTCTCTTACTTAATATGCTGAGCATGGACCAAAACTCTAGAGAGGTCCATCTCCTTAATCAATATATCTGTCCTGCACTGGTTAACTAGGTCCACAGAAACACTAGACACAAACATTCTCATTCGAGTCCTAGAATCAGCCACTATGTTCAGAGCATACCTCGCCAACTGAGTATACTTGAGTGAATATTCCTTAACACTCATGTTACCCTAATTCAAGTTGATGAAATCTTGTACTTTGGTTTCACTCAACTCAAGTGGGAAGAACCTATCAAGAAAAGCAGTAGCAAACTATCTCACTCTATAAGCTATGCATCGGCACCACTATACTCCTTCTACCTCTTAATCAAGGTGTGACACACACCTTGCAATTAGTAAGCAACTAGATCAGAAATTTCACTCGAGGTGACACCCATAATATTAGTCACCTTCTAAACACAATCCAAAACTCCCTTAGATCCTCCTCAAGCTTGGACCCAAAGAACCCCGGGGGATTTATTCGACTGAAGTATCAGATCCTAATTGTTGCCGTATTTGCTTTTGGGTTTGTTTGGGAAAAAACTTGATTATTATTCTAAACAGTTATTGATTGGGCCAATGCTATGAAATCAACCCTGAATTCAACATGAGACACTTTCTCATTCAGTGGGTCTTCGGGAACAAGCAATGATGCTGGTTAGTCCCCATTCCTCCTTCCTTTAGTCCTTCTGGGAGCCATTTTCAATAAATGGGTAGAGAATGAGTTAGAAGAAGAAACATAGTAGACTTTCAAATCCTATCTCATGACATAAATAATGAATAAAATGAGACTTCAATTCCTATAACATTTCGTAGCCTCTTCCCATAAGTATGGCGCACTTCACACCCATGAACAAGACTCTACTTAATGGGATTTTAGACACCTTAGGGCACTTTAAAACTTTACTTTTAAACTAATTTGTCATGACCCAAGACTGCCCCCATTCGTAACATAGTGCTTAAAGTCACGTGTTACCCAAAGCTAACCCATGTCCTGGCATAAGCTATGATTATTGAAAGAAAGAAATAAAGTACTGAGTGGAAGGTAACTGAAATAAACTAATGCTGGATAATAACAAAGTCAATACTGATGCTGTCTAAAATACTCAATAAAATTGAAAATATGTCTAACTTATTGTCTGTCTGAGAGCCTCTAAATTATGATGAGCTGTTAAAAAAGGTTCCCAACTAACTGTAACTAACTAAAATAATGTAAAATAATAAAAATAAACAAATAATAGCTATTCCTTAACTGATGAAGACCCATCAAAGCTACCACTGAGTGGAATAAGAATGTGCTAAGTGTGATCCTAGTACTGAGTGTTCGAACCTATTTATGAGACAATATAGCACAATGAAGTATGCGATCAGTACTTTGAATGTAATGAGTATACAAGATGGAAGATAATAACTGGTACATAAGCTAAACATAAATGCATGAACATGTAAACTAAATGTAAGACCAAGTATAAACCTAGAGTGAATAAACTAAATAACTAGGTAACTGAATAACTGAATACTGAACATTTGGTCGAGCAAAACTGAACTAACATAAACTAAAACTAAACTATGTACTATGGGAGATAACAATAACAAAGATGCCCTAATTTGATCTAATCATGGTCCAATCTATAACCCTAGTAGGAAGGTGATCTGAGGTAGTTTTGTACACTTCGGTACCATTATTCTAGCTTGTTTCACTTTGTTTTGAGAGTAATTCGTGTGCTTAGCATGTTGATATTGATATAAATAATCATTAAAGTGTCCAAGTACGCAATTACAATGTTCAAAGTATTTTTTAAACAAGTTTGTGCTTAATTGAGTCATTTAGAGTTCAACCCGGAAAACTAGTTTTACTAGCTTGAGATAGGTGCATGTCTAGTTGGTCTCGATAGATTCTAATGTGTTTTATTTGTTCCAAATATTTTAAATGTATAATTATGAGTGTAATAACTTATTTGTACTATGCAAAGTTCAAGTTGATTAAGTCAAGAGTCGAAATAATAAGTGGAAGATCATTGCGAATTTGCCTTATCTTAGCTTATGTTTTGATTCGTTGTTGAGAATATTGTATTGTTTTGATATCTAATATATGGTGTATAATATTGTAGAAGTCTTTGTGAACTAAATACGGTGATATAGTGATGATAAAAAGGCCAAAAATTTAGTGGAAATACACTACAAGAAGGCATGGGCAAAGGATAGGATGTTCAACACTTAACCAAAATTTTAGAAGCAAATTTTAGTGAATCGATGCATCGCATCCACATTTCCAGTTCTAACCAGTCCAGCGATGCTAATTTGACGTGTCGCGTCGATGTAATAATGCATGGTTAAGTTGACTCCTGTGCCGACACGAATTGGACTTTGCCATACCAATAATATAATTTAGTAATATGGGAATCTTGGTGGGAATTTCTTGGAGAACATGTGATGCTTAATTGTATCCTACAAAAATTAGGATTATAATGTTATATATGGACGTGTAAGTGGAGACAACCTGGACATCTTTGGAATTATTTATTGAAGGCTTGGACAGTGGAGACTTTATTTGGTGGCTGCACACATTAATTTAGCTTTTGTTAATTTTTATTTAGTTGTTAATTAATTCATATCATGTATTCAATTAATTGGATCGTTATTGTGAATATTATCGAATAACCACCTCTTTTTGAGGTTAAAGATAAGAACATGACTACTATGATTTTAGATTAAATTTGTTTAATTTTGCTTATCATATTTGGTTATTTGTTTATTTTTGTTTTAATTATTTTATGTATTGATCACCCATAAAATACATATATTATTGGCCTTTTGATCTTGGTAAAGGGGATAGGGAGCTAGAACATGGGAATAAACAAAGTTTGCGTTTTCATTCTTTTATAAAATAAAGAATTTAACTTAGCATCTAGGATAGGGATGTACTTAGATGACTTCCTTGATTCATACATAGGATGATAGCTTTAATTCACTTAATTAAATTATTGCATACCCACTCAACGATGTATTTGTAATGTCCAAATTAGGTATAAGATTAGAGGATGGGAAACGATGATCATGAAATTAACCCTACGAATCAACAACCAAGATAAGAAGATTAGCTGATGAAATTCAACAACATAGTATGATTGTTCAGATTTCTTTAACCCTGGGATTTACTCCTATTGATTGTTCTAAGACTTTATTTTACGCGTTGTTAACTTTTCTTAATTTGAAAAATTACAAACTCTTTTTTGGTTACTCTTTCATCAATTTAATCTAAACTGTGACCTAGAATTAAATTGTTGTTGAAGCAAGTCCCTGTGGGATCAACATTCGACTTTCTTGAAGGCCACTTTACTACTTGATAAGACCACGTACACTTACGTGTGCACCTGGGTGCTGTCAATTTTTTTTACGCCGTTGCTGGGGACTTGTATTTTGGCAATTATTTATTTTAGTTTTACTTTTAGATTTATTTTGTGTTTTTACGTTTGGTCTTGATTATGTTATTGCAGGAAATAGATTTTTTGGTTAATAAGCTGGCAAGAGCTCTGAACTTGGTTGAACCAAGCTCTGAACCTAAGCAACTTTACCATCAATGAAGGAGAGAAGCAATTCTTCTCCCAAATTCCTCAAATTGCAGAAGACCAAGATTATCCTGTGATAATGGCTGCAGAACAACAAGCACAGGGACAGTTAGGGAAGTGGCAGTCCCACTTCTGACTAAATTGACTTCCCCAATTCAAAGACCGGCTGTTGGAGGAATTTTGAGTTAAATAATAATATGGTGCAACTTTTAATCAGCACTGGACAATTTGTAGGGCTTTCACACGAGGATCCACAAGTCCACTTACAGAATTTCATTGATCTTATAGACACATTCATTCTAAATGGGGTAAGTATACATTATGTGAAGCTGACACTCTTTCCCCATTCATTATTGGGGGAAGCAAAAAGATGGTTGAATGCGGAGCTGGTGAATTCAATCACTTCATGGGATGACTTAGCTAAAAAATTCCTCATTAGATTTTTCTGTTTTGCCAAGACTACAATACTTCATGATAAGATAGTGAGTTTCAAGCAAAGGCCAGAAGAGAACCTTTATCATGCTTGGGAATGATTCAAGGAACTTCTTTGGGATTGTCCACATTACCAACAATCCAATAAGGTACTTGCTCATACTTTTGTAGAAGCACTTGACCACAATATAAAGATTTTGCTAGATTCAGCCACAGGCGGTAAAGCGGTGGAATTGAATTATAATGAGCTATACACATTGTTGAACCGCATAGAATAAGAAAATCCAAAATGGGATTCAAATTCTAGAAATGCCACAAAAAAAATTACAAGTGTATTGGAGGTGGACCAATTCATAACTTTATCAGCACAGGTTTTTGCCTTACAAAATTTGATCAACGCATCATTTAGCAGAATGAAGTTGGGAGTAGCCTGCCCTGCAGTGACAATCAATGCTATCCAACAAGTTTTAGGTTGGTGTGAAGTATGTAGAAATAATGTCCATTCAGTGGCCATATGTGCTTTAAATCCAAAATCAGTGATGTATGTTGGCAATGCTCAAAGGCCAAAATATGGTAATGCCTACAACATAAAGTGTAGACTCAAACACTTAATCAGCCATGGAATGCCCCACAGCCACATGCCCAATCAAATCAGTCAACGAGCAATATGGAAGAGTTGTTGAAACAACTCTTAGCTTGTCAAGCACAAATAACTGTGGATATGAAAAGTCAACAAACGGAATTACAGAATCACAAAGTGGCCCAGAGAAACTTAGATTTACAAAATAGGCAGTTATAGTAAGCACTAAATACTAGGCCACAAAGTGGTTAGCCAGCAAACACAGAAACTCTAAAACAAGTCATGGCAATTACTTTGAGGATTAGTAAAAAGCTTCAAGGAGAATCTGCTAAAGCAAAAAAAGAGGTAGATGTTGATGTAGTGACACAATAGGTAAATGACAAAGTTGCTAAAAATTCAAGGAAGTTTGAGTAATTAAAAACTAAAGTTATTGAGACAGAAGTGAAGAAGATACTGCCATTACCTTTCCCTCAGAGGCTAATTAAAGCGACGAAGGATACAATGTTTAAGAGGTTCTTTGACACATTCAGAGACCTACACATTAATTTACCTTTGTTAGATATTTTGCAGGGAATGCCAAATATGCAAAGTACTTACGGGATGTGATTGCTAATAAGGTGAAATTGTAAGATGTGGAGGCAATATCACTCACTGAGGAGTGTAGTTCGGTAGTCACTCAAAAGATACCAAAAATGCTTAGGACCCAGGTAAGTTTACTCTTCATATTCATATTGGCAACATTGTGGTGGTGCAGGCACTTAGTGATTTAGAGAAAAATATCAAATTGATGCTCCTATCTTTTTTTTAACATGTTGGGTTTGGGGAAGTCTAGATAGAGCTCTGTACTACTGCAGCTGGCAAATGGGACCATAGCCCTTCCTGAAGAAGTAATTGAGTATGTGCTCATAAAGGTTGTTAAATTCATTATTTTTACTGACTTTATTGTTTTTAATTTTGAGGCAGACGAATAGGTACCAATCATCTTGGGGCATCTATTTTTAGCAATTAGAGGGGCATTTATTGATGTTAGAGAAGGCACACTCAAAATAAGGGTAAATGATGAAGAGGTGGTATTTGATGTCTACAAAGCACCCATCTTAAATTCCCAATATAAAGATTTTTATGTGATCAATGTTATTGAAAGAAAAAAGTGTGGGGTGGTTAATCCACCAATGACTTCTTTGAATTGCCTGATTGAGAGAACCAAGTTGAATTTATTATTTCCTAACATGATAAAGGTTGAAGTTGAGACAGAATTCCCAATATAAAGATTTTTATGTGATCAATGTTATTGAAAGAAAAAAGTGTGGGGTGGTTAATCCACCAATGACCTTTTTGAATTGCCTGCTTGAGCGACCCAAGTTGAATTCATTGTTTCCCAACATGATAAAGGTTAAAGTTAAGAGAGAATTTGACCTTGAGAGTGCAAACTCAAGAGGTTAGAAACGAATGAAAAAATGGCTCCCAAAGAAGAGTAAAAGGGTGAAGAAATATGTCACGACACTAAATCAGGCGCTGCTTGGGAGGCAATCCAAGTTAAGTAGGTATGATTTATTTTTTAGTTTTTAGTTTTTATTTCACGTAGTTTTTGTTTTTTGTTGAGGCATAGGTTTATGGAAAGTGTGAGTATCGAAAACATGAGCTAATGAGCATGACAAATAACTGAGTGTGGGGTCCCACAAACCTCCTTATGTGTAAAGATGCTACTAGCTAGGCCTAGAGGCCTCAGAAAGTATTTTTATCTCTTGCGTTTAAATTCATTTTGGGGATAGAGTAAATTTTTAAGTATGGGGTGGAAAAATTCCTAATTTTTGCATGAATTTAAAAAAAAAATTTAGAATAGGAATAAGTGAGATATTTGAGTTGGTGCTATTTTGATTGCATGGTGCAAGTTCTTTGTTTGGTAAAAGTATGTTTATTGAGGGAATTTCTACTTTTGAGACTCTTAGGCTCATGTTTGTTTCTTGTACTTGGTGGCTTAAATTTTAATTTGTGTTATTGCTTGATTGGGAGTCTATGATGATCATATTGAGTTGAGGATGTACTATGTGTGATGTGAGTTTTTTTATATTCCTTATTGCATGTGATGTCTAGAACTTTCTCGGTGTGTGTGTAAAGCAAAAATAAAGAATGAGAGTTTAGGAGATGATTTAGGCATTTCTTTGATAGCCTTGTTTTATACCTTCTTTTTATCCTACCCTTTGTGCATTATCCTAGTTAACTCTATTGAGCCTTTAGCCTTTTCTTTGGTAGCCTCATATGTAGACTAATCCCTTTCTTTGATAGATCATAATTTGATCCATAAAAAAAGCTCCTAAGTTCTTTAATGAAAATTTGAATTAGTAAGGAGTTTGAGAAATTAAAGAAGAAAAAGGAGAAATTGATGCCCTAAGGTAATAGTTATCGGTGTTTATATTTGATGTGTGGTGGTTGGGAGTGATATAAATGGTGTTAGAGATATTCCCATGATTTTAAAAAATGAGAAAAATTAAATCTTGAAGGAATAAACAGTACGCCCACCATGTGTTTGTGAAAATGCTTAAAAGAGATGGGGCAAAAATAAAGGTGATGGGTGGATGAAAAAAAGTGTAATTTGGTTGTTGGAAATTGATTTTAAATTTATAATTTAGTGTATTAAATCGCTTAAAGAGGTTAGTCACTATTCCCATATAGTTCCTACCCATCCCTTAGCCTACTTACAACCCGAAAAAGACCTATTTGATCCTAAGTTTATTATTCTACTATTAGTAGAGTATTACACTAATGGAAAGCTTATGGTTCATTGTGTGTAACTTGTGAATTTTTTTGTAAGAGTGAGCGTAATTTAATTCTTGTACCCATTATGTTATAAATTACATTTATGTGACTGATTATGGGTAACTCTCTTGTTGTAAGGGGCACATGTTTGATGAATGTGAGTGATTTATATTATGTCCTTGATAGAATGATAAGCATGATTTTTCCACTAAGGTAAGTCAATTCTTGAGGCTAGGATGTTTTGGAGTAGTGTTCATGAGCTATCAATTGTGTAAATAACGTGCTTTGTGTAGAAACTTGCATTTCGTGTAGTCATTATAGTACTAGTTTGAGTGTCTTTGTTTTAGTCGAAGTGCAGCACCACCTCAGATTTTTATACTTAGAATAAAGAGTTATTCGAGGATGGACAAGGATTTAAGCGTGGGATGATGATTCGAGGTGGTTTTGTACACTTTGGTATCATTATTCTAGATTATTTTACCTTGTTTTGAGAGAAATTCGTGTGCTTAACGTGTTGATATTGATATAAATAAGTATTTAAGTGTCCAAGTGCATGATTACAATGTTCAAAGTATTTTTAAACAAGTTTGTGCTTAATTGAGTCATTTAGAGTTCAACCTGGAAAATTAGTTTTACTAGCTTGAGCTAGGTTTGTGTCTAGTTGGTCTTGGTGGATTCTAATGTGTTTAATTTATTCCAAATATTTTAAATGTGTAATTATGAGTGTAATAACTTATTTGTAATATGCAAAGTTCAAGTTGATTAAGTCAACAATCGAAATAATAAGTGGAAGATCATTGTGAATTTGACTTATCTTAGCTTGTGTTTTGATTCGTCATTGAGAATATTATGTTGTTTTGATCCCTAATATGTGGTTTATGATATTGTAGGATATTGTAGGAGGCTTTTTGAACTAAATACAATGATATATTGATGATAGAAATGCCGGAAATTCAGTGGAAATTCACTATAAAAAGATATAGACAAAGGATAGGACGTTTAATACTTAACCAAAATTTTGAAAACAAATTCCAATAAGTCAACGCCAAGTCGAGGCATCGCATCGATATTCCGAGTTCTAACCACTCTAGCAATGACAAGTCGACGCATCGCGTCGATGTAATCATGAACAGTTAAGTTGACTCCTGTGCCGACATGGATTGGATTTTGCCATACCAATAATATTATATATATGGGGATCTTGGTGGGAATTTCTTGGAGAACGTGTGATGCTAAATTGTATCCTACAAAAAATAGGATTATAATGTTATATATGGACACATAAGTGGAGACAACCTAGACCACTTTGAATTAATTATTGAAGGCTTGGAATATAGGACACCTGTGACGGTGGAGACTTTATTCGGTGGCTGCACACGTTATTTAGTTTTTGTTAATTTTTATTTAGTTGTTAATTAATTCATGTGATGTATTCAATTAATTGGATCATCATTATGAATATTATTGGCTAAAACCCCTCTTTTCAGGGTTAAAGTCAAGAACATGACTATTATTATTTTGGATTAAATTTGTTTAATTTTGCTTATCATAGTTGGTTGTTTATTTATTCTTATTTTAATTATTTTGTGGATTGATCACCCATAAAATGCATATATTGTCGACCTTTTGATCTCGGGAGAGGGAATAGGGACATAGAACATGGTAATAAATAAAGTTTGGGTATTTATTATTTTATAAAATAAAGAATTTAACTTAGCGTCTAGGACAGGGATGTACTTAGATACCTTACTTGATTCCTACGTAGGATGATAGCTATAATTCACTTAATTGGATTATTGCACCCCCGCTCAATGATGTAGTTGTAATGTCCAAATTAGGTAAAAGACTAGAGGTTGGGAAATCATGATCATGCAATTAACCCTATGAATCAGCAACCAAGATAAACAAATTAGCGAATGAAATTCAATAACAAAGTATGATTGTTTGGAGTTCTTTAACCCTAGACTTTACTCCTATTGATTGTTCTAAGACTTTATTTTACGCATTGTTTACTTTTCTTTAGTTTACAAATTACAAACTCTTTTTTTGGTTACTCTTTCATCAATTAAATCTAAACTATGAACTAGAATTAAATCCTTGTTAAAGCTAGTCCCTATAGGATTGACATTCGGCTTTCTTGAAGGCCACTTTACTACTTGATAAGACCACGCACACTTGTGTGTGCACTTGGGCACTGTCAAAAGGGTATCAACACTACCTAGCATGGATCCACCAAAATAATGTCCCGAAAGACTAAGTTGTTAGTCATTTATTGAAGGGTAACCCTTCATAACCTACAATGACACCATAGTTATAGAACTTAGGGACTTCTACTAAAGGTCTCTATCCTCAACTAGCAGGTGAGCCTTCATCCCTGCTTTCACTCGATGCTAAGTACTACTCCCAACTGAACTAACACTACTAACTGATAACTTCTTAACATGATTTGATAACTGATATATTCTAAACATGATAATATTCTAAATTTAATGACATGAATATGATCTAAATGGCTCATAACATGAAAACTGGTACAAGTATGGCTATTTAGGTATCGGGTGTTCATAACCCACTAGCTTTGACTAATGCAACTAAATATAATGATATTTGTGGATCATAATAAAGGGTATTTCATAGATTAAAACCAACCAACAACTTTATGATAGGTAAATTCACAATTTTTAGCATGGGAATCACTATTCTTAGGGAAAACATGTATTCATGGTTTGATTACACACATAAACTGATAAGATAAATGAAACTCATATTTGACGTGGAATCCAATTCAAAGGGAAGGGAATTTTTCTTGAGAATTTAAGAGTTCTTGGGACTCAATGGGTAGAAGGGACCAATTGATGTAATCTCACATACATGGAGTGAATTCCTTGTGGGAATTATTTGGAAATTGTGCTTGAACTTGGAGAACCCTAGTATGCTTTGGAGAAGAAGAGAATCACTTTTTTTTCTATGTGTAATGATTTTGGATTTTAAAAAGTGTTAGGGTAACTTTAACCCCTTAATAACAGATGTTAGAGTGCCGAAACGATGTGGGTTTAGGATTAAAAGACATGAATTTACAAAATAGTCCCTTTTAAAATTGTGCAGGGATTTCTGGTTGCAGTTGTCACGGGTCACCTAATGACTCATTAGGACTGGTCACGAGTCATGGTTGGAATCATGACTTGAGTCCTTGAGGTCTTCAGTTCTTTCTATTAAGGTAATGACTCCCTTTTTAAGGACTCGTTAGGTCTGATTATGAGTCATTAAGAGTAGTCGTGATCTGACACTCAATTTCTGAATTTCATACATGTGTGGAAATGGGTGCATACAATGACTTGTTATGCCTCATAACAAGTCTTGAGCTTGGCTAATTGACACTAGGACAAAATATGAGATCCTAACTAGAGTGGCAATGACTCACACCTAATGACTCGTTATGTTGGTAATGACTCGTTGCTTGAGTTATTTTTACTAGCAGTTTGATCGGCCCTTAGGAAATTTTTCATCACTTTTTGCGATGGCATCGAATTCAGGCGAGACTAGTGCATTGGAAATATAATTTAACGGCATATCCTTTGATGGGTCTAGAGATTGAAAACTTGTGATATTACAACTATTTACTCAAGAGAGGATTACAAGAAATAATAAATTTAGGAGATAGCTAGGTTGCAAGGAGTCCTAGTGTCTATTATATTCGATAATGGTACACAATTTTCTTTTTAGTTTTGGCAGTCTTTTTAGAAGGGGTTAGGAACTTAGGTGAACCTCAACACTACTTTGCACCCTCAAATTAATGGGCAAGTGGTGCGTACTATTTATATTTTAGGAGATATACTGAGGGCTTGCATGATTGACTTTAATGGTAGTTCGGTAGATCACTTGCCACTCATAGAGTTCTCCTACAATAATAGTTATCATTCTAGTATCTGGATATCTCCTTTTGAGTATCCTCATAGTAGAAGGTATAGGTTACCAATTGGTTGGTATGAGGTAGGTGAAACCCAATTGTTAGGACCTAATTTTGTAAATCAAGTAATAGAGAAAGTGAAGGTTATTAGGGACAGGCTTATGACAGCCCAAAGTCTCTAAAATTCCTATGCCGATATGAGATACTAGGAGTTACAGTTTGAGGTGGACGATTGGGTATTTTTGAAAGTCGCCCCTATGAAAGGAGTTTTGAGGTTTGGGAAAAAAGGAAAGATCAGTCCTCATTGAATAGATCCATATCAGATTATAAAGAGAATTGGCAGTGTATCATATATGTTAGATTTGCCTGTAAATTTGGTTTTGGTCCATCCCATTTTTCTTGTGTCTATGCTTAAGAAGAATTTTAAGGATCATTCTCTTTTCATTCTTGTAGAGGATATTAGGGTGAAATAGGTGTCTATAGTTATTTTGGATAGATAAGTTTGGAAGTTGATGAGCAAGGAGATTGCTTTTATTAATGTTTTGAGAAGAAACCATAGGATAAATGAAGCAACTTAGGAATAAAAGATGATATATGGGTAAGATATCCAACCTTATTCAAATCTTCAGGCGAAGCCATGGAAGGTACTAATCTTAATCATACTCTCATTTCATAATGAATTTCTTTAAATTGTGCCTAACTTGTCCCAAATATTTCTTCAAGGACGAATGATCCCAAGGGGGATAATGTAACACCTCAATTTTTTAGGTACTTAAACAAAATTAAGAACGGACCTACGTGACCCCTAGAATAAGTATAAATCACTTAAGGATGGTTTGGAATTGTTGGGGGAAATCTTAGAGGAGAAAATAGAGCCTGCATCATGAGGAAGACCCAACGCACTAGATTTGCATCATGTGGGCCACCGCATGAGGCCACTGCCTTACCTATGCAGAAAGCCCTATCGTGCAAAGGCAGAAGCTCACATTGGGAGTTGTACTGTGAGAATGCTTCTTCTTTTTAGGGGTTGCACTACAAGGCTACCTCCCTACGTAAGGGATCGCTCCATACCTCCCTCCACCCATCGATAGAATGATCTTTTAATGATATTTTAGGGATGTTTAAGTCATTTTACCCTATTAAAACGTCCCCCACTCACACAAGACTTTCCTAAGTCACTACGTACTATATCTAACCCTCAAATAACATCCCACCTTTCCCCAATTCACAAAAGAAGGAAAACTAACTAGGGTTCAAAGCTTTAAGGCTCTAAGGATAGAAAATTCTTCAAATTATAGACACTAGCAGGTATGTAGAACGACCTAAAATATATTGGATTTTAATCGACATTGTTTTTAAGCCTTTTTAGTGTTAAAATTATGGGATTCAATTCAACTACAAGATCTTGTCTTCAAAGTCACACTTCTTCCTCAATCATGAATTTTTGCTAAGTATATATATTATATCGTGATTGGTGAAGATAATGAAGTTGTGCATGGTTTCCTCTACTTAATTATCCATGTAAATAGTTTTGAAGAGTATTATTCGTGTTGATGTTTATCTTTTTTTTATATTGTGTTATTTGAAAACAATTAAATAGTATGAGTTTCTCTAAATTTTTCTAAAAGAATATTGAATGAGAAATATCTTTGCCTAAACTAACACATTATTTTGAAAGAACATTATTAATCGACTTTTGAACTTCTTTATGGTGTTCAATGAATCATGGTATGTAAGAGATTAAATATAAAGTATAATATGGCTCATGTGACTTGCAAGTCTTAGTATGATGATACTAAATCTGAAATGGCCATTTAGAACAAATATAGAGATTAGTAAAATAAATGCTTTAGTGAGACTAAAATAAGGGCCTAAAGTGAGTTAGATAGTTAGACAAGAAGGCATGTGAGTTGAAAAACTTATATCCCGAAACTGAGTTTTGCCGACCCAAAATTGTGTTTTCATGACGCGGGGTTGATTAAGTCCAAAAAAATGGATATTCATTGTATACTTGGTTTATGTTATTTGTATACTAAACATAAGAGACTCCAATACTTCTAGCAAACTTGGATTAGGGGCTTGGCCGATGAGTTAAATTTGGACCCCATATAGACCGCAGTGTTTTCAGAGATGTCGAGGACACCATTTAGATTAAAACCTTAGAAACCAGAATATGGTTTCAGAAACCATATTTCAAGAACAGAATTTATGTTTACATTTTGATATGTTTTCTCTTAACCCTATAGTGAATTTTATTCAGAGGTTTGGCTATCACTGTTATTTAAATGTTATTTTCTTTGGTCATCTACACCAATACAATCTAGTTATTGAAAGTCCTTGGGATGCTACATTTTCTAATAATGTAGGTTATGAAGCTTAGTCTTATAGTCTAGAACAACTGTAGGATCTCTCAGAACCTAAAAGTTGGTGAGCCATCCATCCTTAAGAAAGCATTTTATTTTGACATGCAGTTTTCTTCAATTTTATGGTATCGTCGGGGAGTTATCACAACCTAGATAGTTTAATCATTAGTAGATTCTTTGTAACATTATTTGATAAATTTTTTATTATGATGTTATGTTTAAGAGTATGGGTTTTGAATTTTATTTAATTTGATAGACTTTTTTTGAATTTCATTACATTTTCGCACCACTATGTAACCTATGCTTATGATAGAATGCTAAGGTGTCTTCTTGGGATTATGTGTTCTAAAATGCCCATCACGACCAGGGCCTTGGCTTGGGTCCCAATAGTTCACAACCCATATGCCTTTATAACCTTAGTCTCATACCAAAATCAACCTTACCTGCACATCCCTTGATATATGCATTTTATGAAGTATTTTATTTTCTTACAAAATCAATATTTCTATGTCTATAGGCATTGTATAAAGTATCTTATATTTTATTAAGAAATTGTTTCTTGTTTGCACCAATTACATGACTATGTATAAATAAAATAAGGATGTAATTCTCACAACAAGCAGTATTAAGATGATGATCAATTCAATACATTTATAAAAGAGCATGCAATGCACTTAAAATGGCAATATTCCATGATAAGAGCCATCATATGGCACCACTTCTATAACTAATCACGTGAGATAACAAAAATAATGAAAAATAATGCTCAAGTGAGGCCTATAATATTATAATTATCCTCCAGTTCATTTTCCTCATTACTGCACTATTTTAGTGTCTAGAGCTATTCCAAGTCATTTATGCCTTTTCAAAGCCAACAATTCGGTAATCAAGTATTTTGTTTGGTGTTTAGAGCCAACTCAAGGTTTTAAAGCTTTTGCAAATAAGAATTGGGTGTCAAGCCAAAACTATAGGTAAATATCCTCGTATGGCAATTTTGATAGTTCCATTAGATCTGACACATCAATTTTAGGCAAGCAGGATCCTTGGTCTGGGTTCCAAGGCTTCCAAACTCATTTTAGGTAATGGGGAATATTTTGATTAATATGACCCTTATGTGTTGGACCTACAGTTAATTAAAATAACCTCAGATTTTGATGCTCCGTTGAGTACAAAATTTCAAACTTTGTTGGGTAAAATAGTTTTTTGCATTAATGGGATTATGATTGAATCTCGAGGGTCAAATAAAAAAGTGAAAAATTTTGGCATGTTGATGGTGGAGGAATCAACTAGTGTGACTAGTTAAGTGGCCATTTGTTCACTAAACAAGAGTTTGATAAAGTAGTCAAGGGATCCTAGTATCCACCTTGTCACTAAAGCGGCCCTATTACAACTTTAGTGATTGTTCCTTAACCAATTATTACTTTATTGGTAGGGTCAAAACTTTGATGGTTTGCTTTAGTGGTACGTTTGCACTTGTGTGGTGACTTTCTAATGTTTATTTGACTGATAAAGTAGTAACCACAACTATTTAAGGAAGGATCCTAATTTAATCTCATTTATTACAATTTTCAACTTCCATACACCCTAGAAAGTTTAGAATCTCATAGAGAACGATCATTGGTCACCAGGATGATTTGGAAATATCGTCTTGGTCATTTTGACATTTTTATTTCCATAAGTTTTTATTAAATTTTGATTACTTTTCCTATTTAAACCATAATCCATAGTTTGCTTTATGGACCAATTTAGGGTTCATGTAAGACCCTGTCCAATTTCAACAATCTTATTCTTAACCCTCCTGCATGCGTAATGTTTTTGTTACCTTAATTATGTTTAGAGATGTTAAAATGGTGTATTGGAAAAGTTTCAGAATTTTTACAAGGGGTTCGAGGCTACTTTGGAACTCCGAGGTAGTGTGTCTCCATGATAGTGGCATGTCACACCACTGGAGCTGTACGATAGCAACATAGCATGAAGGCTAGCCTCCGCGATATTAGCGTGCAACCATGTTGTTGTGTAAAAAAGGCCTAATTTATGTTTTTTCCACTTGAGGTGAGGGTCATTTGGTATTTTTGCCCCGTGTATGACTTTTAAACACCCAATTGGCCTTTTTTCCTTTTGTTATCAAAGATCAAACTCCATTTTTACTCTCTTTAAATCAAAACCCAAGAAAGTTAAAGGGTTTTACAAGGAATTCACCACCCAAGATTCAAACTTTGAATTCTCTTCAAATTGTTCTATCTTTCAAGCATGTTTCTTATCCCTAACTTGTATATTTACATTGTGGCATTGATTGAGTGGATTTTTATGTGATTTAAATTGTTGGGTTTGAAATTGGGTTGAGGGGTTTTGGTTGTTATTACTTAAATTACTTATCCCATATTTTAAATTGATTATCTATACTCTAAATTAATGGTTTTAAGAATCAATTAGCATAATGCTTTAATGGTTAGAATGAGGGATATGGGTTCCCTAAATTGATGGAAATTTTGGTTGGATAATGGCATTGACCTCAACCCACTTTGTAAACTTGGTTTTGAAGATGAATAATGGCATAATTTAACTCATCTTTTGAACCTATTTCATTGCGTAAAAGGATAAATGGACAAATATGGATTTTTGATGCCTTTGGTGGCCACGGATTAGATTTTAAATGAAACTTAGGAGTCATTTTGGTTATATGGATTAGTTATTCATAATTATATTAGATTGAAAGCTTATTGGTGTGATGATACCAAATTGGTAAATGTCTTAATAAATGACTCTTACGTTAATGGTTGGTTTATGTGTCAAGTGTTTTAATTTGGGCTTAAAGGGAATTATGTACCTCACTGTGAAGGTGTAGGTCCCAGGGGACCAACACTGGAAACCACGTTTATCGTTGTTGGGGGTCCATGTGACCGTGTGCTTGGTGCACACATTATATATATATATATATATATATATATATATATATATATATATATATTGGGAGGGATATGACCTTGTGTATTTAGCCTTTATTTATTTTTCCTCGGTTCTTGTAGCTAACACACACTGGGGCCCTTCCAGAAGAGGAGATGGACCCATATAGACTGTGGGTGACTTTTGGATAAAGCGAGCTACATAGTTTAGGTTAATATTTTTAACTCCCATGTTCAGGACCATTGTCCCTATTTCGGTATCCTATATATGCATAGTAATGTGGTCCATATGGTTTATGACTGGATTATTTTACCCCTATCTACTAAGTTTCATGGTAGTTGTTGCCTCTCTGACCACCCCTAGATGTTGCATTATTTCATGATGTATGGTCTGAGGGATTTTTTGTTTCTCTTATGTAGCGTTAAGTGATTGGGTGTTCTTGTGGATCTTCTATGAAGTGGTGAGCCTCCATTTTCTGAAGGCCCTATTATTTCACTAATTTTTTTTTGCCTGAATATATTTGGATTTTCTTTTGTCATAATCGTAGGCATGACCCACATAGTTGGTATTCGTGTTTTAGAGGTTTTTGTGGACAAGTATGGGTTGACTATTTGTTTGGATTCTTAGAATTACCATTTGACTAATCTATTTTTATTGCTATTTTGTTGACTTTTGCTATTTACTTTTAATGTGCTCTTGAGGTAACGCTAAGGAGGTGGTCTCCTATTCATGGTGGACTTAATGTTTCCCGCCACGACCAGGCCCAAGTTTGGGTTATGAAAAACTTAGTATTAAAGCATGGTTCAGGGTTGTTAGGTGTCCACAAAGCCATATCGAGTAAAGTTCTTTTCATGGGTCTGTAGTTCACTACATTTATAAGGGGAAGGCTACAAGGCATTTAGGAATATTTCCCTTTCATGTGTTTTATTTTGGGCCATTGGGTCTAGTGTTAGGAAACTTCTCAAACTCCTGGCTTACTCGCATTTTTTATTATGCCTCCCCAATCTAACGATGTAGAAACTTTACTGGAATCTCTAACCTACCGAGGAAAATGTGGAGCGAACTCATCCTATTTATAGAGTGAATACCCAATTTAGGGTCCCTACTCTTGATTGTACCACTCCACTTGGGGTTCCACCATCCCTAATAAACCTCCTTGGGATTTTAGAGATAGTGATAGTTATGCCCAGTTACCTCAGGAAGATATCTCTAATGTTGAGTTTCTTAGTCAATTTAAATTCTTGCTCAGCTGGTGGCATCATAGTCCCATTGGTCTAATCATGTTTGTCCTATTGTTAGTTTAGTTGAGGCTACTCGGGTTGGCTAGTTCATGAGGTTGAATCCCCCAACCATTATAGCCTCTAAGGTTGAGAAGGATCTTTAAGGGTATATTAATGAGATGGAGATGATTTTTAGGGAGATGCATGATATTGATTCTAGCGGTTTCGAGTTTACTGCATATTAGTTGAAAGATATATCTACCAGTTGTATGAGTAGTGCGAAGCAATGAGGGGTGAAGAAGTTGAAAAGGCAGTGTGGCATAACTTTTCTGGTGTTTTTCTTTATCACTTTTTTTTCTGTAGTTAAGGGAATCCAATGTGGAAGAATTTATGAACTTAAAGAAGAGTAAGATAAGTGTTAAGGAGTATGCTATGAATTTTTAAAATTTAGCCCATTATGCTCTAGAGTTTGCGGCTAATATAAGGTACAAACTGAGGAAATTTGCTTCTGGTTTGTCCCATGATTTTGTGTTCAAGATTAAGGTTGCTATGAAGAATAATGATATAGATATATCGAGGTTGGTGGTTTATATACAATAGGCAGAGGATGAGAAAAAGAAATAGGTGGAGATGGGAGGGAGGCAAAATAAGAAGTTTAGATATGCAGAGTAGGGTTCTAATTAACAAAATAGTGGGAGGGATAGTAGGAGTGGACTAAGAACAAGAAATGGGAAAATTCATATTCGTCTTTCAGTGCTCCTAATCCTAACCTTTAGGTGATTATCATTTTTAGGTTAGCAGTGGTCGAAAGGCACAAGGTGCCCAGGCTCAGGCTAGTAGAGCTTAGTCAACCAACCTTACCTCCTTGCCATTTTTGTGGGCCACTTCACCATGGATATTGTGAGGAAGGGAGAAATAAATGCTATAATTATGGTTAGCTTTATCTTATGCAGGTGGATTGCCCTTCAAGTAAAGTTTCCACTGGAGATAATAAGGTCCTAGTCGTCATTTCTTTGGCTTCTGCATGAAAGGGCGCTACTTCTAGTACCGATAATGGTCAAAATCGTCTCTATGCACCTGCTACTCATCAAGAATCTGAGGCATTTCCATATGTTGTCACTAGTATGATACAACACTTTTCCCGTGATGTTTATTGTTTGCTTGATCAGGGGTTTACCCTATCTTATATGACCCCTTATGTGGTTGTACTTTTTGGTTTTGTTCCTAAAAATATTTCTGACCCCTTTTTTGTGTCTACTCCGATGAGTGAGTCAATCACTGCTAGAAAAATATATAGGGGTTGTGTGGTGTCAATTATTCATAGAGATACATTGGTGGATTTTATATAACTCGATACGGTGGACTTTGATGTAATTTAATGGATGGATTGGCTTCATTCATGCTATGTTTCTCTTGATTGTAGGACCTGAAAGGTTAGTTTCCACTTTCCTAATAAGCTAGTGTTAGAATGGGGGGAGTTTTTTAGTACTTAAAAAGGGGTTTATGTCATATCTTAGAGCTTAGAAATTGATTTGTAAAGGATTTCTATATCATCTAGTTTGGGTTAAAGATTCTAACTTTGATTGTCCCTCTTTGCGTTCTGTCGCTGTGATTAGTGAATTTCTTAAAGTTTTTCGCGATGATCTTCCTCGAATTCCTCTCAATAGGGAAGTAGATTTTTGGATTGATCTTATACCAGATACCCAACCTATTTCTATTCCCCCTCATAGGAGAATAATGGAAAGATTTTCTTGATTAAGGGTTCATTCGTCCTAGTGTTTCTCTGTGGGTGCTCCTACACTCTTTGAATATGTATAGATTATCCTCAATTGAATAAATTTATAGTGAAAAATAAGTACCCTCACCCTAGAATTGATTTAACACCCTGGGAGTACACCTTGGACGCCCCACGGTTCTTACGATCACAAGTGACTATAAGCTAATCCATGAGCTAGTACCTGCTGTGAGCACTGTATAATATACGGGTGATAAACATATACGGAAACAACTGAATATACCATAAGGTTTTAATTACAAAATAATATCTCTATAGTCATAAGTCTGGAAAAAATTGTTTGAATACAACCATCTGAAGACTAGTAAAATAATGACAAAACTAACTCAACTGTTTGAAAGTATCTGAAAGCCTCTAAACTGACTGAACAAGAGTTGAAAGGATAGGCCCCAACTAACTCCAACTATCTAAATAAAGTAAAATACTGAAATAAACATAATCGTTCCTCAAAATATGAGGACTCACCACTACTACTGTTACTGATGTGCTGGAATGTCTAAGGAGGTCGAGAACCTGAGCATCTGAACCTATGAAATGAGACATCATAGCGCAAGAAATAAGTATGCAGTTAGTACTTTGAATGTACTGGTTGGGCTCATGTACATGAATAATAACTGACTAAATGAATGACATGAGATAATTTATGCATAGTATGCATGAAGGTTGTAAAATCTAAGAATGCATAACCAAGCATATAACATGATACTGGAATAGTATGTAAACTTAAATACTGAAATCTGAGTACTAATTTAACTAATAAACTGTATTCTATGATCAAGTAAACATGAACTGACTTTCGAAAGAGACTGGATTGAAATTGCGGGAGCTGTTATCTAACCGACATACCCCAATATGAGCTAATTGGGGTCCAACCTGCGACCCCAGTTAGAAGGGTGTCAGTACTCTGCCACGAGTACTAATACTAGCTTTGTGGATCCACTAAAGTGAAGTCCCAAAGGACTAAAGAGTCACTCTCTACTGGTAGGTGCTCTAGTGAGATATATGTCAACCCTTAACTGGTAGGTTAACATCTCAACCTTTGCTGAATACGTAGTTCTGGAACACAGGGACTGCTACTAAAGGTGACACCCTCAATTGGAAGGTGATCCCTCATCCCTAGGTTCGCTCGGTGCTAAATCCTACTCCGAAATGGACTGACTCTGATTGCTGGACTAAATTAAGCTTACTGATATAATAACTGACTGAACTTCTAATACTCTAATATATCCGAAACCATTCTTAAAACACTGAGACTAAGTAAATAACTAATTTTTTGGATATTCATAACCTCCAGGACTCGATAACATTAACAGTAGAAACATACTAAAGCTTCAAAGCATAATAAGTAGTCGTTGTTCAAAATCCAACCATTTATGCATTTCATCAAACACTTGAAATTAATGAACTTAGGCATAGGGATGATTGAAACATGTGGGAATAACATAATCGCAACAATAAAACCATACATTGGGGATTAAACATGTAAATTCATGATTTAAGACATAAAAATAGGTTCTTGGACTCCATGGTTGAAAAGGGCCCATGGATGAACATCTAATATACCTTAAAGCTTTAATATTGCAAGAGAATTAACTTTCTTGATAGTCCTTGGGTGGTGAAGCTTTAATTCTTGAGTGTCTTAAAGGAATAGTGATCGAACTTTATGAATTTAGGGAAGGGTTAGGGTTTATTTGAGAATAAAATTAGGGAAATTGAGCAAATAATGCCCTATCAACCGGTTAATCCTGTGTTTTTACGAATTAGTATGATGGGAAAAGACAAAACTGCCCCTCTGAAATTTAAATTCGTAACTAGGATGCCAATTAGGCCATCACCGCTATAGGCCAAGTATGCTATCGTCAAACCTACCATGACACGCCACAGTCGCAATAATGTACTGGAATTGAAATCCAAAATGCCCCAATCCTTGCCCGAAAAATCCATAACTTCCTCGAGACATGATACTTACACCACTGAACATAAATTAACTTAGAAAACATCATCTCAGGGTTGGGAAGGTCACTTTAAAAATCATCGAAGATAAGAGGCAAAAAATAAAACTAAGTCTTCAACACTTAGCTAAATTTTCAGGTTCTAAGACTTTTGTACATGTATTATGGATTGAACTGAGCTAAAAATAACATGGGGTATTACAATATCTCCCCCTTTGGAACATTCATCCTTGAATGAGACTAGGTAAGCTGACAATACCGAGGAAATTGAATTCACTTACTAAACATACATAGCTGAAAACATGATTACATAACTGAGTCTGAGACATGATAAATGACTGGACTAATTTGTGAATGCATGTAACGAAAGAAATATGATTATATAGATGGAACTGAGAATGGAAAAGAGATAATATAAGAAAAGATATTACCTTAAGTAGAGTCTGAGTTTGCGAAGAAAAAGTGAGGGTACTTGGTATGCATATCTGCTTCAGTTTCCTAAGTGTCTCCTTAGACGAATTGATTTCACCAAAGAACTTTGACCAAGGGACCTTTTTTGTTCCTTAGTCTATGGGTATGCCGATCAAGGATTTTGACTGGGATTTCTTCGTAAGAAAGGCTGTCCTAAATGCCCGTACTTTCTAAAGGGACTACTATAGATGGATTGCCAATACACTTCTTTAACAAAGAAACATGGAATACTGGGTGCACTGATGCCAAATCTACGGGCAGATTAAGCTCATACACTACCTTCCCATAACGGCTCAAGATCCTGTAAGGGTCAACATATCGGGGACTAAGCTTCCCCCTCTTGCCAAACTTCTTTACTCCCTTAATGGGAGAGATTTTCAAATAAATTAAGTCGCTAACCTCATACTCAAGATCTCTCCTTCGCACATCTACATAGAATTTTTTTCGACTTTGGGATGTCTTAATCCTTTATCTGATTAGCAGAACTTTCTCCAAAGCATCAAATACTGAATCTAGACCTATCAACAAGGTCTTACCTACCTCAAACCAACCAATAAGAGATCTGCATCTCCTCTTATAAAGAGCCTCAAATGCAGACATCTAAATACTGGAATGATAACTGCTATTGTAAGCAAACTCAATCAATGGAAAATGATCATCCCAACTGCCCTTAAAGTCGATAACACAAGCTCTCAAGATGTCCTCTAGTTTTAAATGGCCCTTTATGCCTGACAAACTATCTGAGGGTAAAAGGTTGTACTAAGATGAAGTTCGGTACCAAGACCTTTTGAAAAATCTTTTCAAAAGTGAGAGGTCAAATGAGTACCTCTATATGAAATGATGGAAAATGGGACTCTATGCAACTTGACCAACTCTCTAATATAGAGCTTGGCATAATCCTCGGCTGAATAAGAAGTATAGACTGGCAAGAAATGGACTAATTTGTTCTTTCTGTCTATAATAACCCAAATCGAATAATGCTGGCAACGTGAACGAGGCAACCCAGTCACAAAATCAATGTTCACCTTCTCCTACTTTAAAATAGGAATGTTGAACTCCTGCATAGTGCCACTAGACCTTTGGTGCTCAATCTTAAAAAGCTGATAATTAGAATACTGGCTACAAACTCTGCAATATCTCTCTTTATGCCACTCCACCAATAGGTTTCTTGTAAATCAAGATACATCTTAGTGTCTCCTAGGTGAATAGAGTAATGCACACCATGCACTTCTTCAAGAATTCGCTGTCTCAAACCGACGATACACGACACACACAATCTTCCCTGGCAACGCAGCACACTATTTTCCTTTAGGGAGAAAACCTCAACTTTTTGATCTCTAAATGACTCCTTCAACTTTACTAGACCGGGATCCCTATCTTGCTTTTCTTTCACTTCGGCAACCAAAGAAGATTCTGAACTATTTTGGACCCATACACCACCCTCAGCTAAGTCAACAAAATGAGCGCCTAACCTAGCCAACTGATAAGCCTCCTGAACCCACTTCTTCTTATCATTCTCAACATAAGCCAGACTACTCACAGATAATCTATTAAGTGAATCCGCCACTACATTGGCCTTGCCCGAATGATCTAAAACACTTTTATCATAATATTTCAACAATTCTAACCACCTTCTCTAATGGAGATTTAACTCTCTCTACAAAAACATATACTATAAACTCTTATGGTTTATGAACACATCAACATGCACCTCATACAGATAATACCTCTAATTTTTCATGGCAAACACAACAACTGCTAACTCAAGATCATGGGTAGGATAATTCTTTTCATGGGACCTAAGCTATCTAGAGACATAGGCTATGACCTTACCTCTCTTCATCAATACATAACCCAAACCAACTATGGAAGCATCACAATACACAAAAACCCTATCTGAACTATCTGGCAATGTCTAAACTTGGGATATGGTGAGTCGAGTCTTAAAATACTGAAAACTCTTCTCACAAGAATTAGACCACTGAAACTTGACTTTCTTCTGAGTCAATCTAGATATGGGTGACACAACAGATAAAAACTCTTCAACAAATCATCTCTAATAGCTAGCCAGACCCAATAAACTCTAGATATTTAATGAAGAGATAGGTCTGGGCTAGTTTCTCACTACTTCGGTCTTTTGAGGGTCAACTCTAATGCCATCACCAGAAGCAATATGGGCAAGAAAAGATATTGATCTTAGCCAGAACTCTCACATACTGAATTTGGCAAACAACTGATGGGCTCTAAGAGTCTGCAAAACTATTCTGAGATGGTCTACATGATTAGTTTCATTACGAGAATAGATAAGGACATCATCTAGGAAGACTATAATGAACATGTCCAAGTACTGCTTGAACACTCTGTTATTAAGTCCATGAAAGCTGCTGGGGCATTCATTAGAACAAAAAACATGAGTAGGAATTCAAAGTGACCATACCAAGTTCTGAAAGCTATTTTTAGAATGTCAAATTCTGACTATAAGATGATAATTGCCGGATCTGAGGTCTATTTTAGAGAAATAACTAGCACCCTGAAGTTGATTGAACAAGGCATCAATTTTGGGGAGTGGATACTTATTCTTGATATTGAATTTTTTCAACTAACGGTAATCGATGCAAATTCTAAGAGAATCATCTTTCTTATGCACGAAAAGGATTGGACTGCCCCATAGGGAAACACTAGACATGATGAATCCCTTATATAAGAGATCTTTCAATTATTCTATTAACTCCTTAAGCTCCGCAGAAGCTATTTTGTAGGGAAGAATAGAGATACGCTAGGTATCTGGAAGCAGGTCCATTTCAAAGTTGATTTACTTTTGGGAGGATCTCCGGAAAGATCTTTGGGAAGCACATCTGGAAATTCCCTCACTATTGAAACTGATTCGAGATTTGGAATCTTTGAACTAGAGCCTTTAACTTGAAAATGATGGTAGGCACACCCTTTAGATATCACTTTTCTCACTCTAAGGTGTGAAATAAGATGACTCTTAAGTGTTGAAGTACTACCCCCTCCATTCAAGGACTTGTTCATTTGGAAACTGAAATGAATAACTCTATTTCTGTAATCACCTGAAGCATAGAATGAGTGGAGCTAATCTATGCCGAGAATGACTTCAAAATCAGTCATCTTTAACTCCACAAGATCAACTGAGGTAGCTTTCCAGGATATTATGATTGGACAATTCCTGTATACCTTCCTGGCTTCAATAGGGACACCTATTGGGGTGGACACTGAGAACGGCTCTATTAAAGTTCAAGTCTGACCCCAAAATTAACAGCTATGTAGGGAGTTACAAAAAAAAAGAGAAGCTCCAGGATCTAACAAAGCATAAACACGTATATGAAAGACCTATAACATATTATTAACCACATCAGGAGAAATTTCTTGATCCTATCAGGACTAAAGTGCATACAATCTATTTGGGCGCTAACCACTAGTTTCGCTGGAAGCGTCACCTTGCTTAGGTGGGCGACCCAATAGAGTTGGGGGACGACTGGACAAACCCTGTGACCACTATTTGTGCAATCCCCGACTCTGCGACCTGGCTTGCGACACCTAAAGCTTATATCATTGCCATCTCTAAACACACCCTAATGGTTTCTACCTCATTTTTAGCAAAGAGAATTTGTACGACCACAAAAGGTTTTAAATACAAAAACAATATCTCTGAAATCATAAGCTTGGAAAAAAGTGTCTAAAAATGACCGTCTGAAAACTAGTAAAATAACGACAAAACTGACTAAAATGGATGAAAGTATCCGAAAGCCTCTAAATTAACTGAACATGAGTTGAAGGGATAGGCCAAAACTAACTCCAACTATTTAACTGAAGTAAAATACTTAAATAAACATAATCAGTCCTCAGAATATGAGGACTCACCACTGCTACTGCTGCAGATGTGTTGGAATATCTAAGTACGGTCAGGAACCTGAGCATCCAAACTTATGATATAGGACATTATAGCGTAAGAAATGAGTATGTAGTCAGTGCTTTGAATGTAATGGTATGCTAAATGATGTTAGGATGATATGCATGTGCTCATGTGAATGAATAATAACTAACAAAATGAATGGCATGCTATCACTAATGTATAGTATACATGAAGGTTGTAAAATCTAAGAATGCATGCATGACCAAGCATATACCATGATATTGAAATAGTCTATAAACTTAAATACTGAAAAATAAGTATTGACTTAACTGATAAACTGTATACTATGATCAAGTAAACCTAAACTAAATTCCAAACTGAGACTGGACTGAAATTGTGGGAGCTATCATCTTACCGATATACCCCAGTACAAGCTAATTGGGGTCCAACTTGTGACCCAGTTAGAAGGGTGTCAGTACCATGCCACGATTACTAACACTGGCTATATGGATCCATAAAAGTAAAGTCCCAAAGGACTAAAGAGTCACCCTTTACTAGTAGGTGCTCTAGTGAGATATATATCAACCCTCAACTAGTAGGTTAACATCTCAACCTACACTGGATACGTAGTTCTGTATCGCAAAGACTGCTATAAAAGTTGACACCCTCAACTGGCAGGTGAGCCCCTATTCCCTCAAAGCTAAATCGTACTCCGAATTGGACTGAACTAAGCTTTCTGATATGATAACTGACTAAACTGATAATACTTTAATATATCCACAACCATTCTTAAAACACTGAGACTAAGTAAACAACTAAGTTTTTGGGTATTCATAATCCCCAGGACTCGATAACATTAATAGTAGAAACATACTAAAGCTTCAAAGTATAATAAGTAGTCATTGTTCAAAGTCCAACTATTTAGGTATTTCATCAAACTTTTGAAATTCATGAACTTAGGTATGGGGATAATTGAAACATGTGGGAATACCATAATGACAACACTAAAACCACACATTGTGTATTAAACATGTAAATTCATAATTTAAGACATAAAAATAGGTTCTTGGACTCCTTGGATGAAAACGGACCATGGATGAGCATCTAACATACCTTAAAGCTTTAATCTTGCAAGTGAATTAACTTTCCTGATAGTCCTTGGGTGGTGAATCTTGAATTCTACAGTTTTATTAAAGGAATAGTGATTGAACTTGATAAATTTGGGGAAGGGTTAGGGTTTATTTGAGAATAAAATTATGGAAACTGAGCAAATAATGCCCTGTCAATGATTTAATCTCGTGTTTCTATGAATTAGGATGCTGGGAAAAGAGCAGACTGCCCCTCTAAATTTAAATTTATACCTGGGATGCTGATTAGACCATCACCATGATGTGCAAAGGATGCCACCACTAAACCCACCACGATGGGTCACAATCGCAAAGAGGTACTGGAATTGAAATCCAAACATTTCTCAATCGTTGCTCAAAAAATCCAAAACTTCCCTGAGACATGCTACTTACACCCCTAAATATCAATTAACTTTGAAACCGTCATCTCAAGGTCGGGAAGGTCACTTTAAAAATTATATACGTTAAGAGGCCAAAAATAAAACTAAGTCTTCAGTACTAAGATAAATTTTCAGGTTCTAAGCCTCTTGTACATGCACTATGGGCTGAACTGCGCTAAGCTAATACAGGGTATTACAATATCTCCCCCTTGGGAACATTCGTCATCTAATGAGACTAGTTAAACTGAGAATATTGAGGAAACTGAATTCACTTACTAAATATGCATGGCTGAAAACATAATTAAATAACTGAGTCTGAGACATGATACATGACTAGACTGATTTGTGAATGCATGTAATGACAGGAAGATGATTATATAGCTGAAACTGAGAATGGAAAAGAGATAATCTAAGGAAAACTATTACCTTAAGTTGAGTCTGAGTTTGCGGAGAAAAGATGAGGGAACTTAGTATGCATGTTTGCTTCCCAAGTAGCTCCCTCGGCTGACTGATTCCTCCAAAGAACTTTGACCAAGGGAAATTCTTTGTTCCTCAGTCTACGGGTCTGCCGATCAAGGATTTTGACTGGGATTTCTTTGTAAGAAAGGTTGTCCTGAATCCTCGTACTTTCTAAAGGGACAACTATAGCTGGATAATGAAATATAGAATATTAGGTGCACTGATGCCAAATCTACGGGTAAATCAAGCTCATACGCAACATCCCATAACTGCTCAAGATCCTGTAAGGGTCAATATATTGGGGACTAAGCTTCTCTCTGTTTCTAAACCTCTTTACTCCCTTCATAGGAGATATTTTCAAATAAACTTTGTCGCCAACCTTAAACTCAAGATCTCTCCTTCTCATATCTGCATAGGATTTCTGTCGGCTTTGGGCTGCCTTAAGCCTTTCTCTGATTAGCTAAACTTTTTCCAATGCATCAAATACTAAATCTAGCCCTATCAATGTGGTTTTACCTACCTCAAACCAATTAATAGGATATTTGCATCTCCTTCCATAATGATCCTCAAATGGAGCCATCTAAATACTGGAATGATAACAATTATTGTAAGAAAACTCAATCAATGGAAAATGATCATCCCAATTGCCCTTAAAGTTGATAACACAAGCTCTCAAGATGTCCTTTAGGTTCTAAATGGTCCTTTATGCCTAACCAACTATCTGAGATGAACTTGTGTACCAAGCCATTTTGAAAATCTTTTCAAAAGTGAGAGGTAAACTGAGTACCTCTATCTAAAATGATAGACAATGGGACTTCATGGAACCTTACAAACTCTCTAATATAGAGCTTGGCATAATCCTCGGCTGTATAAGAAGTATAGAATGGCAAGAAATGGACTAATTTGGTCTTTCTGTCTATAATAACCCAAATTGAATCATGCTAGCAATGTGAACGAGGTAACCCAATCACAAAATCCATGTTCACCTCCTCCAATTTCAAAGTAGGAATGTTGAACTCCTACATAGTGCCGCAAGACCTTTTGTCCTCAACTTTCGCCTGCTGACAATTAGCATACTTGGCTACAAACTTTATAATACCTCTCTTCATGCCACTCCATCAGTAGATATCTCGCAAATTACGGTACATCTTAGTGTCTTATTGGGTGAATTGAGTAACATGAACCATGCGCTTCTTCAAGAATTTTCTATCTCAAATCATAGACACACAACACACACAGTATACACGGGCAACACAACACATCATCTCCCCCTTAGGTAAAAACTTCTACTTTCTAATATCTAATTGAATACTTTAACTTAACTAGATCGGGATCCCTATCTTGCTTTTCTTTCACTTCGGCAACTAAAGAATATTCTGAACTATTCCTGACCCATGCACTATCCTTAACTGAGTTAACTAAACGAGTGCATAACCTAGACAACTGATGAACCTCCTAAACCAAGTTCTTTTTATCATTCTCAACATGAGCCACACTACCCATAGATAATTTACTAAGGGCATTTGGCACTAGATTGGCCTTTCCCGAATGATAAAAAACACTCATATCATAATATTTCAACAATTCTAACCACCATCTCTGACGGATATTTTATTCGCTCTACAAAAACACATAGTGCAAACTCTTACGGTCTAAGAGCATATCAACATGTACCCCATACAGATAATGCCTCTAAATTTTCAAGGTAAACACAATACAAACTAACTCAAGATCATAGGTATGATAATTATTTTTATAGGGCTTAATCTGTCTAGAGGCATAGGCTATGACCTTACCTCTCTGCATCAAAACAAAACCCAAACCAACTCTAGAAGTATCACAATAAACAACAAACCCATTTGAACTATATAGAAATGTCAAAACTGAGGATGAGGTGAGTCGAGTTGTAAACTCCTAAAAACTCTTCTCACAGGAATTTGACCACTGAAACTTTACTTTCTTCTGAGTTAATCTAGACATGAGGGAAGAAATAGACAAAAAACCTTCAACAAACCGTATCTAATAGCCAGCCAAACTTAAGAAACTCTAGATATCTGACGGAGAGATAGGTCTGGGCTAATTTCTTACTACTTTGGCCTTTTGAGGGTCAACTCTAATGCTATCACCAAAAATAATATGGCCAAGGAAAGATACTGATCTTAGTCAGAACTCTCACTAAATTTGGTGAAGAATTGATGGGCCCTAAGAGTCTTCAATACTATTTAGAGGTAGTGTTCATGATCAGTTTTATTTCGAGAGTAGACAAGGATGTTATCTATGAAGACTATGATGAACATATCCAGGTACTACTTGAACACTCTGTTCATCAAGTCCATGAAAGATATTGGGGCATTTGTTAGACCAAAGGACATGACTAGGAATCAAAAGTGACCATATCGAGTTCTTAAAGCTATTTTTAGAAAATCACATTCTCTGACTCTGAGTTGATGATAGCCGAATCAGAGGTTTATCTTAGAAAAATAACTAGCACCTTGAAATTGACCAAACAATTCATCAATTCTGGGGAGTGGATACTTATTGTTGATAATAACTTTGTTCAACTGACGGTAATCAATGTACATTCTAAGAGAACCGTCTTTCTTACACATAAAAAGAACCAGAGAGTGCCATAGGGAAACACTAGGCCTAATGAATCCCTTATCTAAGAGATCTTTCTACTATTCTTTTAACTCCCTAAGCTCTACGGAAGCCATTCTATAGGGAGGAATAGAGATTGTGTGGGTATCTTAAAGAAGGTTTGTTTCGAAGTTGATTTCCCTTTTGGGAGGAACTTTGAGAAGATCTTCAGGAAACACATTTGGAAATACCCTCACTATTGAAACTGACTCGAGATTAGGAATCTTTGAACTAGAGTCTTTAACTCAAACAAGATGGTAGACACACCTCTTGGATATCATTTTTGTTTCTCTAAGGTATGAAACAAGATAACCCTTAAGTACTGAAGTACTAACCCTCCATTCAAGGACTAATTTATTCAAAAACTGAAAATAACAACTCTATTTCAACCATCAACTAAAGCATAGGATGAGTGGAGCCAATCCATAGCAAGAATGACATTAAAATTAGTCATTTATAACTCCACAAGATCAACTAAGGTAACTTTCTGGGATATTATAACCAGACAATTCTTGTATACCATCCTGGCTATAATAGAGACACCTACTGGGGTAGACACTGAGAAAGGATCTGCTAAAGTGTCAAGTCTAACACCAAAATTAACAGTTATGTAGGGAGTTACAAAAGAAAGAGAATCTCCGGGATCTAACAAAGCATAAACATGTAAATGAAAGACCTCTAATGTACCAGTAACCATATCAGAAGAACTTTCCTGATCTTGTCGGGACTGAAGTGCATATAATCTGTTTGGGCGCTAGCCACCAGTTGTGCTAGAAATAACACCCTGATGAAGTGGGTGACTAGATAGAACTGGGGGACGACTGGACTGACCCTACTAACTACTATTTAGGCAATCACTGAATCTGCGACCTGGCTTGCCATACCCAAAGAATACATCATTTCCAGCTCTACAAAAATCCTGATGGTTTCTACAATATTTTTGACAAAGAAAATTTATATGACAACTATTTATACTGGCCTAGGGCTTAGAGCCTGGCGCCCTATCCCAATTATCATTTCTAAACTTTGATACTAGTGCACTAGCTGAAGATAGAGCTGGGGATGAAGATTCTATCAATATTAAGGAAGGTTACCACCCTCTAGTCTTGGCTATGCAAAACTAAAGCTATCTGTTTTAGATCTCATATTCTTCCTCTCCCTTTATTTAAATTTATTCTCCTCAATCTGTTGACAATGGGCCATAAACCTAGACAAGTTTATCTCCTTAATCAATATAACGGTCCTACACTTCTTGACCATGCTATCAACTATCCCCAAAACAAACTTACTCATCCTAGACTTGTCATCAGACACCATATTAGAAGCATACCTGTCAAGCTGAGTAAACTTAAGAAAACACTCTTTCTTATGTTCCACTACTTTAAATTGATAAACTCCTGCACCTTAGCTTCCCTTAAATTCAAGGAAAAAGACCTATCTAAAAAGGTTGTAGCAAACTCCTCCTATTTAAGAGGCCCTGCATTTATGCCTCTATCTCTCTTCTACTACTTATACCAGGTGTAAGAAATATCTTGCAACTAGTAATAACCTAACTCTCCACTCTCACTAGAGTTCACACCCATAAGGTTAGTTATATTTTAAACTATCTAAATGAACTCATGCAGATCCTTATCACACTTGGATCATAAATATAGAGGAGGGTATATTCAGGTGAAGTCCTGAATCCTAGCTACAACCTGTATTAGCCACTAGAACGACTGGAAAGTAGCCTACTTATTATACTGAGATGCTACTGAGTGAGCTAAAGTAGTTAATGCAACTCTAAATTTGGTATGAAAGACATGCTCGTTCAGGGGATCTTCCTGAACAAGCGGAAGTGGAGACTGGTTCCTGTTTCTTCTTTCATTCATCTTTTTGGGAGGCATGTTTTATAAATGGAAAGAATATTGAATTATAAAGGGAGTTTCAATTGAGATCATACTTATTCAAATGACATCAATACTAAAATAAGGGAATCTTTTCCTAAAATGTCTTATAGCCTCTTGTCCATAAGTGTGGCGTGCTTCAGACCCATGCACAAGACTCTACTCAATGCAACTTTTAAAATTCCTAGGATACTTTAAAATATTAGGCTCTGATACTATGTTTATAACACCCTACGAGTATACCCTGGACAACACACGGTGCTTACGATCATAAGTGACCATAAGCTTACCCATAAGTTAGTACCTACTGTGAGCCTTGAATAATATATGGTTGATTAACATATATAAAAACAAATAAATATTCCATAAGGTTTTAAATACAAAAAAATATCTCTAAAATCATAAATCTGGAAATAAGTGTCTGAAAATAACCGTCTAAAAACTGGTAAAATTATGAAAAAACTAACTAAATTGTCTGAAAGTATCTGAAAACCTCTAAATTGACTGAATAAGAGTTAAAGGGACAGGACCCAACTAAATCTAACTATCTAACTAAAGTAAAGCATTGAAATAAACATAATCAGTCCTCAAAATATGAGGACTCACTATAACTACTGTTGCTGATGTGCTGGAATATCTAAGTACGATCCAAAACCTAAGCATATGAACCTATGATATGAGACATCATATCATAATAAATAAGTATAAGGTCAGTACTTTGAATTTACTGGTATGCTAAATAAGGTTAAGCTGATATGCATGGGCTCATGTGCATGAATAATAACTAACTCAATGAATGTTATAAGATAACTGATGCACAGTATGCATGAAGTTTGTAAAATCTGAGAATACATGACCAAGCATATAGCATGATACTAGAATGGCCTGTATATTTAAATACTAAAATTTGAGTAATAATTTAACTGATACATTGTATGCCATCAGGCAAACCAAAACTGACTTCTAAATTGAGACTGGACTGAAATTAGGGGAGCTATTATGTAATATACATGCCTAAATATGAGCTACTTAGGGTCCAACTTGTGACCCAATTGGAAGGGTATCAGTACTGTGCCATGGGTACTAATACTGTCTGTGTGGATCCATGAAAGTGAAGTTTAAAAGGACTAAAGAGTCACCCGCTACTGGAAGGTTCTCTAGTGAGATATATGTCAACCTTCAACTAGTAAGTTAAAATCTAAAACTATGTTTGTAACGTAGTTCAAGAAAAAAGGGACTGCTACTAAAGGTCACACCCTCAACTGGAAGGTGATCCCCTATTCTTGGGTTCGCTCGGTGCTAAATCCTACTGCTAACTGGACTGAACTAAGCTTATTGATATGATAAATGACTAAATTGATAATACTCTAGTATATCTGACACCATTCTTAAAATGTTGAGACTAAGTAAATAGCTAAGTTTCTAGGTATTCATAACCCCTAGGACTAGATAACATTAACAGTAGAAACATATTAAAGCTTCAAAACATAATAAGTAGCATTGTTCCCATTTAGGCATTTCATCAAACACTTGAAATTCATGAACTCAAGCATAGGGATGATTGAAACATGTGGGAATAACAGAATGACAACATTAAAACCATACATTGTGGATTAAACATGTAAATTCATGATTTCGGACATAAAAATAGGTTCTTAGACTCCATGTGTGAAAAGGGCCCATGAATGAACATCTAACATACCTTAAAGCTTTAATCTTGCAAGAGAATTAACTTTGTTAATAGTCCTTGGGTGGTGAAGATTGAATTCTTGAATTTTCTTGAAAGAATAATGATTGAACTTGATGAATTTATGGAAGGGTTAGGGTTTATTAGAGAAAAAATTGGGAAAAGTAAGGAAATAATACCCTATCAGCGGTTTAATCTTGTGTTTTTATGAATTGGGATACTGGGAAAAGACAAGAGTACACCTCAAAAATTTAAATTCATAATTAGGATGCTGATTAGGCCATCATAGTGACGCGCCAAGGATGCCACCGCTAAACCCACCACGGCGCGCCATAATCACGGTGAGGTTTTGGAATTGAAATCCAAATGCGCCTTAATCCTTTCCTAAAAAATCCAAAACTTCCTCGAGACATGGTACTTACACCCCTGAACATGAATTAACTTAGAAACCATCATCTCAGGGTTGGGAAGTCACCTTAAAAATCATCAAAGTTAAAAGGCCAAAAATAAAACTAAGTCTTTAACACTTAGATAAATTTTCAGGTTCTAAGCCTCTTGTACATGCAATATGGGCTGAACTTAGCTAAGAACTAACATGGGGTATTATAGTTGATGACCTTTTTGATAAGATTTAGGGTGCTAGGTATTTATCTAAGATTGATCTTTGTTCAGGCTATCATTAGTTGAAAATTTAGAAGGTTGATACTCCTAAGGTTTCTTTCTAAACTCATTATGGCCATTATGAGCATTTGGTTATGTCATTTGGGTTGAATAGTGATCCGACTGCTTTTATGGATCTTATAAATTGAGTTATCAGGCATTTTCTGGATTTTTTTGTTATTGTCTTCATTGATGATATCTTGGTATACTCCAAGAGTGAGAAGGATCATGCCAACCACCTCTAAATTATGTTGCAGTCTCTTAAGGACTAGAAATTAAATATAAAATTATCTAAGAGTGATCTTTGGTCAAGTGTTGTGACCTTTTTTGGGCATGTTATTTCTAGTGAGAGGATCAAGATGGATCCACAAAAAGTTAAGGAAATTAAGAAATAGGCTAGACCCATGACTCAAATTGATAGTAGGAGTTTCTTGGATTTGGCTGGGTATTATAGGAGGTATATTGAGAGTTTCTCATATATTGTTTCTCTATTGATGAAGTTAACTCAGAAGAAGGTTAAGTTGTTGTCCGATGCTTATGAAGGTAGTTCTGAAAAGTTGAAGGATAAGTTGACTTTTGCACTACTTTTGATCCTGCCCGAGGATACTGATGAGTTTGTTGTGTATTGTGATATGTCCTATGTGGGACTGGTTTTATTTTGATGCAGCATGGTAAGGTTGTGACCTATGCTTACAAGAAACCTAAGGTTTATAAGAGGAATTATCCAAATCACGATCTATAGTTGATGATTATATTTTTCTTTGAAAGTTTGGTGCCATTATTTGTACGGGGTGGATGTGGATATTTATTCAGACCATAAGAGCTTACAATATGTGTTTATGCAAAAAAAATTAAACCTCAGGCAGAGAAGGTGGCTCGAGCTACCTAAGGATTATAGCATGAGTTTGCACTACCATCCTGGTAAAGCTAATATTATTATTGATGCTCTTAGTAGGTTGTCTATAGGTATCTTATCTTAAATTGATGATGAGAAAAAAGTGTTATTAAAGGATATTCATAAGTTGGCTAACTTAGGAGTTCGTCTCTTAGATTTTTGCGATGGGGGAGTAGTTGTTCAAGAGGTGCTTACATCATCTCTTTGTGCTAAGAGAAAGGAGAAGCAGACTTTGGACCCTATACTCATGTAGATTAAGAATGTTGTGGGTTAGAAAAAGGTTATGGCTTTCAATATTAAGGGAGATGGCATCTTGATATCTTTAAAATCTTAAACCTAGAAATATGTGTCTGAAAATGACCATTTAAAAACTGGTAAAATTATGAAAAAGCTGACTAAATTATCTGAAAGTATCTGTAAACCTCTAAATTGACTGAATAAGAGTTGAAGGGATTGGCCCAAACTAATTCTAACTGTCTAACTAAAGTAAAGCATTCAAACAAACATAATCAGTCCTCAGAATATGAAGACTCACTACAGCTACTGCTGTTGAAGTGCTGGAATGTCTAAGTATGGTCGGGAACCTAAGCATCTGAACCTATGATATGATACATCATAGCATAAGAAATAAGTATAAGGTTAGTACGTTGAATATACTGGTATGCTAAATGAGGTTAGGCTGATATGCATGGGCTCATGTGCATAAATAATAGCTAACTTAATGAATGTTATAAGATTACTAAAGCATAGTATGCGTGAATGTTGTAAAATCTGAGAATGCATGACCAAGCATATAACATGATACTGGAATAGTTTGTATATTTAAATACTAAAATTTGAGTACTAATTTAACTGATAAATTACATACCATTAGGCAAACCTAAACTGACTTCCGAACTGAGGCTGGACTAAAACTGTGGGAGCTATTATGTAATCGACATGCCTCAATATGATCTACTTAGGGTCCAACTTGTGACCCAGTTGGAAGGGTGTCAGTACTATGTCATGGGTACTAATACTGGCTGTGTAGATCCATAAAACTAAAGTCTAAAAGGACTAAAGAGTCACCCTCTACTCGCAGGTGCTTTAGTAAGATATATGTCAACCCTCAACTAGCAGGTTAACATATCAACCTATGCTTGCGACATAGTTCAAGAATGCAGGGACTGTTACTAAAGGTCACACCCTCAACTAGAAGCTGATCCCCCATCCCTAGATTCGCTCGGGGCTAAATCCTACTCCTTACTAGACTGAACTAAGCTTACTGATATGATAACTGACTAAATTGATAATACTCTAATATATCCAACACCATTCTTAAAATACTGAGACTAAGTAAACAACTAAGTTTTTGGGTATTCATAACCCCTAGGACTAGATAACATTAACAGTAGAAATGTACTAAATCTTCAAAACATAATAAGTAGTCATTGTTCACAATCCAACTATTTAGGCATTTCATCAAACACTTTAAATTCATGAACTTAGGCATGGGGATGATTGAAATATGTGGAAATAACAAAATGACAATACTAAAACCATACATTATGGATTAAACATGTAAATTCATGATTTAGGACATAAAAATAGGTTCTTGGACTCCATGGGTGAAAAGGACCCCTGGATAAATATCAAACATACCTTAAAGCTTTAATCTTGCAAGAGAATTACTTTGTTAATAGTCCTTGGGTGGTGAATATTGAATTCTTGAATTTTATTGAAGGAATAATGATTGAACTTGATGAATTTATGGAAGGGTTAGGGTTTATTTGAGAATAAAATTGGGAAAAGTAAGTAAATATTACCGCATCAGTGGTTTAATCTTGTGTTTTTATGAATTGGGATGCTGGGAAAAGACAAGAGTACCCCTCTAAAATTTAAATTCATAATTAGGATGCTAATTAGGACATCGTAGTGATGCGCCAAAGATGCCACAATCGTAGTGAGGTTCTAGAATTGAAATCCAAATGCGCCTTAATCCTTTCCTAAAAAATCCAAAACTTCCCCGAGAAATGTTACTTACACCCCTGAACATGAATTAACTTAGAAACCATTATCTCGGGGTTGGGAAGTCACCTTAAAAATCATCAAAGTTAAAAGGCCAAAAATAAAACTAAGTCTTCAACACTTAGCTAAATTTTTAAGTTCTAAGCCTCTTATACATACAATATGGGCTGAACTTAGCTAAGACTAACATGGGGTATTATAGAGGATGACCTTTTTGATTAGGTTTAGGGTGGTAGGTATTTCTCTAAGATTGATAGTTGTTCGGTCTATCATCAGTTGAAAATTAGGGAGGTTGATACTCCTAAGATTTTTTTCTAAACTCATTATGGCCAATATGAGCTTTTGGTTATGTCATTCGGGTTGAATTATGCTCCGACTGCTTTCATGGATCTTATAAATTGAGTTATCAGGCAGTTTTTAGATTTTTTTTTATTATAGTCTTCAATGATGATATCTTGGTATACTCCAAGAGTGAGAAGGATCGTGCCAACCACCTCTGAATTATGTTGCAGTCTCTTAAGGACTAGAAATTATAAACAAAATTATCTAAGAGTGAGTTTTGGCCAAGTGTTATGAGCTTTCTTGGGCATGTTATTTCTAGTGAGGGGATCAAGATAGTTCGCAGAAAGTTAAGGCAGTTAAGAAATGGCCTAGACCCATGACTCAAATTGATATTAGGAGCTCCTTGGGTTTGGCTGGGTATTATAAGAGGTTTATGGAGAGTTTCTCATATATTGTTGCTCTATTGATGAAGTTAACTCAAAAGAAGGTTAAGTTGTTATTGTCCAATGCTTATGAAGGTAGTTTTGAAAAGTTGAAGGATAAGTTGACTTTTGTACTAATTTTGATCCTGCCCGATGATACTAATGGGTTTTTTGTGTATTGTGGTACGCCCTATGTCGGACTGGGTTTTGTGTTGATGTATCATGGTAAGGTTGTGACCTATGCTTACAAGAAACCTAAGGTTTATGAGAGAAATTATCCAACTCACGATTTATAGTTGCTGATTGTGTTTTTTCTTTGAAAATTTGGTGCCATTATTTGTATGGGGTGCATGTGGATATTTATTCAGACTATAGGAGCTTATAATATTTATTTATGCAAAAAAGATTTAAACCTCAGGCAGAGAAGGTGGCTCAAGCTACCTAAGGATTATGGCATGAGTTTGCACTACCATCCTGGTAAAGCAATATTATTGTTGATGCTCTTAGCAGGTTGTCTATAGGTATCTTATCTTATATTGATGATAAAAAAAGAGTGTTATTAAAGGATATTCATAAGTTTGCTAATTTAGGAGTTCGTCTCTTAGATTTTGGCAATGGGGGAGTAGTTGTTCAAGAGGTGCTTACATCATCTCTTTGGACCGCATACTTATGTAGATTAAGAATGTTGTGGGTCAGAAAAAGGTTATGGCATTTGAGATTGAGGGAGATGACATCTTGAGGTATCTAGAAGGTTGTGTGTTCCTGATGATGATGAGCTGTGGGAGAGGATTTTGACTGAATCTCATGAGTCTAGATAAAGAGTTCATCTAGGTTTGACTAAACTGTATCATAACTTGAAAGAAATCTACTAATAGAATAATATGAAGAGATATATGATAAATTTTATTGCTAAGTGTATGGTTTGTTAGCAAGTCAAGGTGGAACATCTAAGGCCTGGTGGTATGTCTCGAGATAGAGTTGCCCATATAGAAGTGGGAGATGATTAATATGGATTTTGTTATGGGTATTCCAAGGTCTCGCAATAAGTTTGATTCTATTTCGGTCATTATGGATAGGATGACTAAGTCTACTCACCTCTTATTAGTGAGGACTAACTACTTAGGGGAGGATTATGCTAAGTTGTTCTTTCAGGAGATAGTGAAGTTGCATAGTGTGCCAGTTTCCATCATTTTACACTGAGGTATCCAATTTTCTTCGCACTTTAAGCATTTGTTTTAGAAAGGTTTGGGTAGTCCGATTTAGCTTAGCACTGCTTTTCATCTTGAAATGGATGGATACGTAAAACATGCCATTTATACTTTGGAGAATATGCTAAGGGTCTGTGTTATTGATTTCAAGAGAATTTGGGTTGACAATTTTTTCTTATTGAGTTGGGATAATCATTCTAGCAGTCAGATGGCTCTTTTGAGGCTCTTTATGGTAGAAGGTGCAAGTCTTCTATTGGGTCAGTTGAGGTAGGTGATACAAGGTTGTTTGGTCCTAACTTTGTTTACCAAGCCATATAGAAGGTGAAAGTGCTTAGAGAAAGACTTAATACTACTTAAAGTCATGAAAAGTCTTATGCGGATGTGAGGCCAAGGGAATTGGAATTTGAAGTGAGTGATTGGGTGTTATTGAAAGTGTCTCTTATGAAAGAATTCATGATATTTGGGAAGAAAGAGAAGCTTAGTTCCCATTAGGTTAGTCCACACTAGATTTTAAGGAGGATTGGGAATGCGACTTATGAGTTAGATTTGTCTGCAAATTTAACTTTGATCCATCCCGTCTTTCATATATCCATTCTAAAAAGTGTGTGGGTGACCCTTCTTTGATAGTGTCTATTGAGGATGTTGGTGTCATTGATTCGTTCTCTCATAAGGAAGTCCCAGTTGAAATATTGGATAGGTAAGTTCATAGATTGAGGACCAAGGATGTAGCTTTGGTGAAGGTTCTTTGAAGAAATCAAAAGGTAAATGAGGCTACATGGGAAGTTGAAGAAGATATGAAAGCCAAATACCCGTTACTGTTCCTCAGGTTGGATAAAAGTACGTAAGGTATGAGTTTTGTTTCCCTCTTGGCGCTTTTTAAAATTTTTCGTGGATTCTACTGCATTCTTGCTATTCTCATGCTAAAAATATCCTAACTTCTCATTCAAGGATGAATGATCCAAGAGGAAGATAATGTAAGACCCCATAAAATTTCAATAATTTTATTCTGACCCTCTCACATGCGTAATGTCAATTTTTGACAAAAATTATGTGTAAAGATGTTAAAAAGGTGTTTTTGAAAAGTTTTGGAATTTTTGAAAGGGGTTAGAGACTACTTTGGAACTCTAAGGAAGTGTGCCTCCACGATAGTGGTGCACCACACCGATAGAACTCCGCAATAGCAGCGTGACATGGAGGCTAGCCTTTGCGATTATTGGCATGCCACCCCGCTTTGTTAAAAATGATAGTTTTTTCCACTTAAGGTGAGGGGATTTTGGTCTTTTTATCCCTTGTAAGGATTTTAAACACCCAATGGGCCTTTTTCCCGTCAATATCAAAGATCAAACTCCATTCTTTCTCTCATTAACTCAAAACCCAAGAAAGCGCAAGGTTTTTACAAGAAATTCATCATCCAAGATCCAAACTTCGAATTCTCTTCAAATTATTCTATACTACAGGCATATTGCTCATCCGTAACTTGTATTTTTACATTGTGGCATGAACTGAGTGGATTTTCATATGATTTAAATAATTGAGTTTGAAATTGGTTTGACGGTTTTGGTTGTTATTACTTAAGTTACTTGTCTTATGTTTAATATTGATTATAAATGCTTTAAATTAATGATTTTGGGACTGAATTGGTGCATTGTTTCAATGCTTCGAATGAGGGACACGATTTTTCCCAAATTGACATAAATTTTGAGTGGATAATGGCATTAACCTTAACGTACTTTGTAAACTTGGTTTTGAATATTAATAATTGCATGATTTAACTTATGTTTTGAACCTATTTCATTGCATTAAAGGATACATGTACAAATATAGTTTTTTTGATAGCCTTGGTGGCTGTGATTTGATTTTAAATGGAACTTGGGAGTTAATTTGGTTATATGGATTAGTTTGACATAATTATATTTGCTTGCAAGGTAATTGGTATGACGATACCAAATTGATAAATGCCTTAATAAATGACTCATGATTTAATGAAAGGTTTATGTGCAATGTGTTTTAATTTAGGCTTAAAGAAAATTATGCATCTCACCGTGAAGGTGCAGCTCCCAGGGGAACCACTACTAAAAAACACATTTGTCGGTGTTGGGGGTCCATGTGACCGTGTTCTTGGTGCACACATTATATATATATATATGTGTGTGTATATATATATATATGCATATATATATATATGCATATATATATATATATATATTGGGAGGGCTATGGCCTTGGTGTCTTTAGCCTTTCCTCAATTTTTCCTCGATTCGTGTGGCTAACCCACACTGGGGCCCTTCCAGCAAGGGGTGCAGGACCTAAATAGCTCATAGGTGCCTTTAGGACGGAGCGAACTATATAGTTTCCGTCAATACTTTAAACTCACATGTTAAGGACCCTTGTCCCTATCCCGACGTCCTATATATATGTATATAAATATGGTTCATATGGTTTATGATTAGATTTTGGTAATTTCATTATTTATCCCAATATCCTAAGTTACATGCCAGTGATTGCCCCACTGATCGTTCCTAGATGCTGCATCATTTCATGATGTAGGGTCCGAGGGATTTTCAATTGCTCCTGTGTAGCGTTAGGTGATTCGGTGTTCCTGTGGATCTGTTGTAAAGTGGTGAGTCTCTACCTTTTAGAAGGCCCTATCATTTCACTAATTTCCTTATTATCTTAGTACATTTGGATTTTCTTTTATCATAGTTGAGAGTATGTCCAGACATAGTTGGTATTTAGTTTTCAGAGGCTTTTGTGGACAAATATGGGTTGACTGTTTGTTTACATTCTTAGAATTTATTTTCCTTTGACTTGTCTATTCTTATTACTATTTTGTTGACTTTTGTTGTTTACTTTTAATGTGATCTTGAGGTACGGCTAATGAGGTGGTCTCCAGTCCACAGTGGGCTTGAGGTCACTCGTCATGGTTAGACCGTGGTTAGAGTGGTTACAATTCATTTGTGCTTGAATTTCACCAATTTTTAAGGTAATTTATCCTTGAGCTTAGAGGGACATTTTTGTGTTTCAACGTTATTTCGTAATAGAATCCACATAAGATATTTAGCATGATTTTGGACTCAGAGAATTTATATCTTATATGGGTATTGTTATTATTGTGTTAATGCATATATTATTATTTTGATTGTGTGGAATCATGTGGAGTCATCTCGAAAGGGAAAGGCTTTGATATAGTGGACTTTATTGAACTTTTGATGTCATTCATGTAGGCTAAGATTACTTTTCTCTTAAATTTAGCTTCATTGTGATATCAGTGTTGTATTATGCTAGTGATGGATACGGATTAACGACTTGGTTGTATCTTTAGTGACTTTTGAAATTATGTAGTCGCCTAGATAGTCGTTTTAGGTAGTATTTTGACTCATTCCTCCTCCTTTGTTTTAAGTTGTATCAAACCTAGTTTTGACTTATTTAAAAATTAGTAGTGAAATATTGGAGCGTTAGAGTAGACTTGGGTAGAAACTCGCCTTAGAATATACCTTTGGGTTAATAGCTCTCCACACTAGTCCTCTTTTAGGTCAAATACCTAGATTAGCCACTTGTAGACATAGGAGGTTTTCTTTAGTCACCCTAGAATAATTCTTGATCCTTAGGATGACTTAGAAACCTTTTTGACCTCTGTTTAAACTAGTTTCTTTGTACTTGTTTACTAGTTTCGGATCAAGTTTGGGAAATGGAGATTCATACGTAATAATTTGATATGATAGTATGATACTCTAATTACGATTTAAGTCTTGCATTTATGATCCGTTCATGAAATTAGTAAGGTGATATCACTCTTCAGTTCAGTTATTTGTCTGAACTCCTTAATTCCACAACAACAACAATAGATTTTTTCTATAGCAATATCTAACGTTTATTCAACAAATATCCTTCTATTCTCTCAGTCTCTAGCTTCGTCTAGCATTTATGGACCACAATTCTTTATGGATCAATTGAGGATTCATGACATGAAAATTCTAGCTTGGCTCATGACTCGTCTTACAAAAAAGGATGAAGAAGTGATTTTATGCCTTATTGATATTGTAGAAAAGGTTCACTCAATAATTCAAATCTATTTGTGTTGTATCTTATTAATTTCTTCATCACAAAATAATTTATTTTACTGATCAAATTCCTGACCCTTGGTGATACAAATGAGGGAGAGAGAGAGAAGGGTGGGGTGGGGGTGGGAGGTTATCACTCTAAGTTTTTACTCTTATATTCTTCTTGAATTCTTAGCTCTTATATTGTTTCAAAATCTAGAATTACCACAAGATTATGATACAAAAATAATATTTTATGTATTTTAATTTAATTATCTTATATTTCTCTTTACAATGTTTAAACAAAAATGCCTCTTTTATTTTTTTGATAATTCTGAAGTTCTAACTTTCCACGTTACAGGATTGAATGATAGTTTGGAACATTCAACTTATCTTTAGGGTGTGTTTGGTATGAAGGAAAATGTTTTCCATGGAAAATGTTTTCCTAAAAAATGTTTTCTTTGAAAACAAGTTGATTTCTTACTTTTTTTCCTATGTTTGGTTGGTGGATGAAAAATATTTTCCGGAAAATATTTTGTAATGTTTGGTTGGAAAATGAAAAAATAATTTTCAAAAAATACATAATCTTTAGATAAAGCATAAAAATACATTTTAGAAAAATAATTTTTGATCTCAAAAAATATTTTTTGGGGTGTGTTCGATATGGAGGAGGAGAAATATTTTCTAAAAAAATATGTTGTTTCTTACTTGTATTTAGGGGTGAGCATTTAGTTTGTTCGGTTTGATTGTTGAATATCGGTACGATTTTTTGGTTTTCGGATAGACGAAAATAACAATCATAACCAAACCAAAATTATTTCGGTTTGGTTCGGTTTTTACAGATTCGGTTCGGTTATTTCGTATTTTTATTTCGATTTTGAAGATTAAAGTAGTGACCATTTAAAATTGGTGGATTTTATAGAAAAATAATCTTTTTTCAAAGTTATTTTCATTCTCAAATATAATTAATTCAACACAAATGAAATAATCATAAATATCGACTTCGCCGAGTCATCACCGTTGGCGTGACGATAATGGACACATGCGGCAGCGACTGTCGACGGCAGTGACAAACTAAGCAAACAAACTGAGCAAACGACTGCAACTGTCATTGGTGATGTTGAAATTTCAAATGAACTAAGGATGGATGACCGTCGTTGCAGCCTTCACGTTACTATTACGGTCAAAAGCAAAACAACATATTAGGATTTAGGTTTACTAAATGATTATAATTTATATATTTATATGTTACATTAGATTATATTATATTTTTAGTAAATTTACATATAATATGAAATATAAATATATATATATATATATATATATATAAATTATAATATATTATTATATAATTTTGGTTTTTCAAGTTATCCGATTTTTTTTTGAAATTTTGAAAAACAAAACGTTTAACCAAATTTCTAAAATTTGAAACCAAAACAAATTCGGAAAATCAAAAAAACAAACAAAAATTAAATTTTGATTCGATTTTTTGATTTTTTCTATTTAAATCAAAATATGTCCAGCCCTACTTATATTTGTGTGTTCGTTATGCAAATTGGATAAGTATATGTTTTCTAAAAGTATTTGTATATATTTAACAAAAAGACTGAGAATGAATATGATAAAAAGGGTGGGATAAGAAAAAAGTTTTGAATGGTAGGGGGTGTGGGGTTGGGGTAGGGGTGGAGGTTGGGGTGGGAGATTGAGGGTCCGAGTAGGGATGGGTGATTTTGAGAGTTGTATGAATATTTCAATTTAATAGTGATGTTGAAAGGGAGTTTTGGAAAATGTTTTCCTTACTTTTTTAAGGGAAGTCATTTTCCTTCGTTTTAAGGAAAATGAGTTGATTTGGAAAATATTTTCCAAAACCTGTAAGCCAACCAAACAGGAGAAAACTAGAAAGCATTTTCCAGAAAATGTTTTCCTTCACCTTAATATGATTGATATTTCAATCTCTCTTTTAAAATTTCATGCTTTCAAGTAGAATAAGATAAATAATTAAAGGAGAAAGAAACCATTAACGTTAAAAATTGCTCCGACCAAACATGAGAAATAATGATTTAATCTTAAAACAATACTGAAATAAATCAATTATTTTCATGAACCAATTGGCACCACAAAACAATTCTTTATATACTTTTGTATAATGAATAGCCAACCTCATTATAAATTTTGCTTATTTACATCATGCAGTATATTTATAATTATAGCATTATATTCAATTACATAATGTATTTATTAACTTTTAATTCATGTACCAACAACATGCCCATATTGTTTATGTGACCAAATCAATATGTTCTGAAAAGAGAGATTGAAATATCAATCATATTAATGTGATAAATCACAAAATCTTCCTCAAATTTTAGGGTTGTCATGATTCCTAACCAATTATGTTCTACTTAATATATTCCTCTTTTATTGCTACGTATCCTTCAGGATAATTAAGAAATATGAAACATTTGTTGAATGTAACTAGCTTACTTATTGATAGAAGTATTATCTTATCATAGAAAGGCAAATCCAGAAAAAAGAGCACTGAGGCAGAGTAATTCTAAACAAGGATTCAGAAGCAACACCTCCAACTGGAACAACTAACAATATGTGATCATACGGCTAAAACATATTATATAGCTTTGTGAATTTATTTCGTTTACCATAGATGATTGATTTTTGATGACATATATCATTATTATTATTTTAAAGATAGTTATTGAGTTATTAGTATTGAAGCATTTTATTAAATAAATGTACAAAAGGATTGTCTTTTTATAGATCATCCAGGAGTTAACAAGACTGGCTCATTTATTTAGCCCGTGTTATATATAAAGTGGCGGAGTAAGAATTTTCATTGAGGAGTTCAGAAGTAACTATATGGACTAGATGAAGGGGTTTCAACATCTACTATATATACATAAAAATATTTTTGCCCTTGTAAATATAGTATAAGCGGAATTTAATTTATTTATTCAGAGAAATAACCATCATCATACAAATAGTATAGAGAGAAGTAATAATTACCCCCTGAACTTGTCGACTTTTATTCATGGTACACCTGAACTTTTAACCGTCTTAAATACCCTCACAAACTTTTTTTTTCACAACTTCGACTGACCCTTCTTTGGCCAAAGGCCACAATGTTGAATACACGCGCTTCCACCGTGGCAATTTAATTGCTTGTCTTTCCATGTGGATTAATAATGTCCACATGATACCATCCGTTGAATAAAAAAGAAGGAGAAAGAGAAATTAAAACGTGTCACATTTCACCCCCCCCCCCCTAATTCTCTCTAAACTCCTCCATCTCTCACTAACCAAATCATTCGATTCTTTTAATCTCCCTTGTAATAGTTAATGAATGATTTCGTATTGAGTTATTGTTGAAGATTTTATTGTTGTTGGTGAATCTGTAGTGACTTCTCTCAAAGGTGGTGGTGAAGATTTTGTTGAAGTTGTTGGTGAAGCTGTAGTGACTTAGTCTATGTTTTGCTATTTAGTTGAAGATTTTGAGTGTTTCACTAGTCAAAAGTAAAGTAATATTAAGATTTGATTGTGTTGAAACTGAAGTTGTTTTCTTTCTATTATTGTTCCGATTTTGAATAGAAATCATATTATTGATTGTTAGCCGGTGTGTTATTGATTAAATTATCATGAAATTATGAGAAATTTTACATGCATGATATTAGTATTTTTCGTAATTAGTTAAAAAATTAGGGCTTTTTTGTAAAACCAACTTCTTATTGTAATTTGTGTGTGTTTTTGTTACTGTTGGGTTGTATTGTTCAATTTTTATTATTTTTTTGTAATTTTACTTGTGTATTTTTTGGTGTTTTCTTGAAATTAGACATGTACATTGTCTTATATTGTTAAATTATTGTGAAATCATGAGAAATTTTGCATGCATGATATTAGAATTTTTCACAATTAGTTCAAAAATTAGGGCTTTTTTGTAAAATTAATTTTTTATTGTAATTTGTGTGCTGTTTTGTTACTGTTGGATTGTATTGTTCGATTTTGAATTTTTTTTGTAAATTTATTTATTGTGGTTATAGGTTGACATATGACTACTAAGTTGTTGAACTTAAGATTTAAAATTGGTGGTGTTTTGGTGAGTGAGGTTGAACCAATCTACATTGGTGGTAGGACTGGATATATATATAATGTGGATGAAGACCACTTGTCAATTCATGAAATTGTTGACTATGCAAAGTCATTTGATGTTACAAAGTTGGGAAGGACTTATGTTGGGTCATCTTTGGGGGTTGATTTGGTAGAAATGAAAAAAGATGGGGACATTAAGGACATTGCATTATTTCTTAAAGGTGGGGATACAATAGATATATATGTGTGTGAGGACTCAATTGTAGAGTATGTGGGTTAATCTGAAGGACAATTAAGTCAAATTACAAGTGCTGGTGAGTCTTTTAATACACCTTTAGCTGCTAGAAAAGAAGATGAGGTATGTTTTGTTCCATGTGGAAATACCAATGAAAAAATCTAGATCCAGGGTTAGCTTCTTCTTCTGCTGTTGTTCAAAATAATTGTAACAAATCTAAAAATGCAGCAGAAGCTGGGGTCGATATTGATTCTAGTTTAATAGATTGGAATGACACTGAAGAAGAACTTGAAACATCTGTCCAAGAACCAGTTGAACATGTTGTTGAAGGAGTAGAGGAACATCTTGTTCAAGAAAAAGAGTTTAGAGATAGTGTTGGTAATGATGATGATTATGAATAATTTATTGACTATGAAAGTGATGTGCATGATGAGTTGAGGATAGAGAAGGCAAATGTGAGAAAGTTTAAGAGAGAAAATAAGAGGAACAAGAATAAAGAGAAAGAAAAAGGCTTTTTGGGTGAAGTTGGACTGGATGTTGGGTTTGATGATATTGAAAAAGGTAAAAAAAATTACAAGGGTAAATTGACAGAAGATGAGCCATATTATGATAGTTCTGATTGAGATAGTTTTCAAAGTGATGATGATTTGTTGCCTATTTCTGATGATGAATTTGAGAGAAAAGTTAAGTGGAAGAAAAAAGAGAACTTCAGTGGTATATGATCCAACTTGTGAAGTGGTTGTGTGGCAGCTAAGTTTAGTAGTTGAGAATGCAATTGAGTTTAGGGAAGCAGTTACTAAATATGCTATTAAGAAGGGGGTTAAGTTAGACAAATATGTGAATGAGAGTTATAGAGTAAGAGTTAGATGTAAAGGTGGTTGTCCATGGTTGTTCTATGCTAGCAAGGAAGGAAAGAGTGGAAACTTTTCTGTCAAAACCTATAATTCGAGGCACAAATGTACTAGGAAAAACACTAATTTTCTTTGTAATTCAAAATTTCTGTCAAATTATCTTAAAGGTAGGATTATATCCCAGCCAACAATCAAAGGGTGGGAGATTCAAGAATTGGTTAGGAAAGAGTTGGGTATTTATGTTGGCAAGGTAGTGTGTTTAAAGAAAAGAAAGTTGATTTTGAAAGAAATTATGGGGGATCATGTGGCTGAATTTAATAGAATTTTAGACTGCAAGGATATGTTGCCCCAAACAAATCCTAGTGGTACTTATGTTGTAAAGCTGACTGATTCAGATAGTGGGATGAAAAAATTTCACTCTTTCTACAATTGTTTTGATGCTGTGAAAAAAAGGATTTCAAGAGGGATTCAAAAAGTGTATTGGACTGGGTGAGTGTTTTTTGAAAAGAGTTTGTAAAGGTGAGTTATTGGTAGCTATTGCTGCGGATGGAAATAATCAAATGTTTTCAATAGCATGGGCAGTGATTGACAAAGAAAGTAAGGCTACATCGAGATGGTTCTTGATGATATTACAAGATGATCTCAACTTAGGAGATGGTTCCCATCTTACTACTATCAATGATATGCAAAAGGTAACTATATTTATTAGTAAATTTTTTTCATTAAGTTAGACAAAAATTAACAAACTTTATTTGTTTGTTTTGAAACTACAGGGACTAGTTGCTGATGCAGAACAAATATTTCCTGAATGTGAGCACAGAATATGTGCTATACACATCTTAGCCAATTGGTCAAAGAAATGGAGAGGCAAAGAGAGAAGGAAGAAATTTGGGGCTTATGCTAAATCACCTTTTGAGGCATAATTTAAGCATAACCTTGAAGCTCTTTCTAAGTTGGGTAGAGGTATTGTTGAAGATATGATAGGTTATAACAAAGAGAGATGGTTCAAGGCTTACTTCAAAACCTTTTCCAAGGGTGATAGTGTGGATAAAACATGGCTGAGAGTTTCAATGCTTGGGTTTTGATTCCTAGGAATAAGATAAGTATTTCAGTGTTGAAAGAAATCAGGATAAAAGTGATAACCAGGGTGAGTAGGGCAAGAAAATTTGCAGATTCTAGGATAGATGACATATCTCCAATGGAAATGATGGTGTTCAATGCAAATGTAGAAAAATCAAAGCAGTGCAATATTGACTGGAATGGTGATCAAGGATTTGAAGTGACTGAAGGGGCATACAAACATACTGTGAATTTGAGGCAAAATAAATGTAGTTACAGATCATGGGAACGAAAAGGAATTCCCTGTGCACATGGTATAGAAATAAGAACTACTTAAATTTGAATGTATCATAGGTAATTTCTAGCTGGTACAGAAAGGAGGCATATTTGAAGGCCTATTCTTACTTTATTCAGCCAGTCCCATAAATGAAAATGTGGCCTGATAGCAGGAATCCTATGGTTGAGCCACCTGAAGTGACACAAATGACTGGTAGGCCACCAAAGAATAGAAATAAATAGATTGGTGAAGTGGCAAAATCTTAAAAGTTGCCAAAATTTGGGGTGATAGTGAGATGTTCAATTTGCAAACAACCAAATCATAACAAGAGAGAATGTCCACATAATCCCAATCGTAAATCCAAACCAGTCACAAAAGAGGTGATAATCTCATTTGCTTGCTTAAAATTTTAATATACATTACTTATTAACTAGTTTTCATTGTTTTTCTAGTATGTTGCCTCCCAACAATCTTCTACTGGAAAGAGAAAAAAAAGCACAATCAACATGGACAAAACTGATGGAAAGTATGGTAAAAAGAGGCCAAGAGTTGTGGGTCAAGGTGTCTTTGTTTCTAAATCAAGATACACTTGTCTTAATGTAAGGGTCTTATCAAATTGATACTTCTAATTATTTTTAAAAAAGCTCATCAAAATATTAACAAGGATTGGCTACATTTTTTAGCAAGGATTGGATAGTAGTAGAAGGGTTAATACAGGAATAATGAGTTTGGCACATGTGACTGATGATATTGGTTATCAACCAATGAAAGGACTGAAGTGGAAAAATTTACGTGTTGTTACTCAAAGGCAACTTCAATTTCAAGCAAGATCAAAAGTTGCTGGAATTAGGAAAAGGGTGCAACTATTAGGGAAATCTCCAACAACAACAAAGAGTACCAAGGCAAAGACTTCATCAAAGAAAAATGCAAAGGGCAAGGGAAAAAATTCTGGTAATGGTGGTTGTTAGTTGTTGACATCTCTTAATTATTATACTATTGGTATCGTACCAGAATGATTGAACTAGTCTTTATTTATATGTTTTGATAGTCTCATATTTTGAAGTACTCGACATGATTTTGGTTGAAACAATTGAACACCTATGCTTCTATTGTGTTTTTTCCAACTTATGATTCATAATGCACCTATTATGTACAAAGTTATATTGCTACATTATGCATCTATTGTGTTGTTGCCAACTTATCATTTTCTTACGGAGAAGCCAACAATAACTAAGAAATGAGAATATATTGCATTAATCAACAAACAAATACATCATATCCATCAAAATATACAATCTTATCAAATTAAAGCACCGTTACATACGCTAATCAATCAATGACTCAAAATGTAAATTAGCCTCATCACATTGCATATCAAACTAATGAACAAAAGTAGTTTTAATATCTTTTTATTGTTTGTTGGTCTTCTTCAACAAATTCAAAATGACAATATTGGCTTGACATGGAAATTATGCATCATACCAATCAAAGAAATTGCAACTAGTTCGAAATCAGGATGACAATTCATAGAACAGAAAAAAAGTTATCAATTTAACTTGTTACAAAACATAAACAAAAATGAGATAATATAAAAAAGGAATTACATACACCATAATGCATACAATCGAGGAATCTACGTCTAGGATTGTCATCCGACCATGAAATTCTCACAATTGGAGGAGACCCACATGCACACACAAGTCTCCTATTATAATCCATGGAGTTAGAAATTTTTTTTAGTAGAAGTAATAAAATGAAATTGAGAGAAGTAGATTGGAAGTGGTGGAAGAAGATGATCGAGAAGATGGATAATAAATAGGAGAAGAATAATTAACTTTTTATTGAATAAATTAAAGAGAAAATGGATTTTTTTTGTTTTGTTACCGTTGGAACGGGTGACTTGGACAAAAAAAACTCCATCATGCACGTGATGGAGTTTATAGTCAAACAATTATCTACATCAGACAAGAAGGGTCAGTCGAAGTTGTGAAAAAATAAGTTTGGGGGGTTATTTAAGACGGTTAAAAGTTCAGGTGTACCATGAATAAAAGTTGACAAGTTTAGGAGGATAATTATTACTTCTCTCAATAGTATAAGTTATCATCGCTATCCACATATGAACAGTATGAATAAACTATTGTTCTTGAACAATGTTGTCGATGATCTTTTTCAAGGATGAGAGCTTGCAAATCCTTATTTAATTTGATTACCTTTAGGATGGTGATCAACATTTTTTCATTAAAGAAGATAGTATAATAGCTCATTAAGTTGTATAAAGGATAGATTCTTTTAATAAAAGAGAACAATTTTTATATAGAAAAATTTCTGTTTCTTTTAGCATACAAGCTTCATATATCATGTCAATTATTGTGATATCTATAATAAAACATTTCCAAAGATAATCTTGCATCTTTGAAATATCTTTGTTAAGAGTTTCTATCCATTTTTTAGATTTCCAAAATCTTTTTCTGATTTTTTTAGTTGTGGTTGAACAACTTTCATTATTGAAATGTTGAAAATTTCATGATGATGTTATTACCTATAGGTACTTAGTATCATATAGTATGTATGAATATGCATAGAACAGATATGAAGAAAGATTTCTTCTTATGCTAATAGCTTTATGAAGTATAGAGTTTATAATTAAACCTTTCGACTTTTTGTTATGCTAGTTGTATCAGTACTGCAGTACGTCTCCTTCGATAATAAAATATTGTTTAGCTTATTATGACACTAAGTCTGAGGCTTAACCTGGTATCTTTCCTCCTATAAGACTGAAGATCGCAGCCTTGACTTATGGCTAACAATTTAACTGGAGGAAGGATATAGAAACAAACTCTTTATTCCATTAAAATATTACATAATAAAAATCTTTAATCAGATCTTTCTATTTTACATACTTACACACTAATAAGATACTTTTCCCTAGCGGGAGAAGTGTTTTTCACTCACTCATCCTTAAGGTACCTAACAATTTTTCTAAGATTGGAAGTCTCTAAGAAATTATAGTCTGTCTTCTGTTAAGTTTCTATCGCTCCTTGTATAGATGTAAGGAGGCGTAGAAGTATAATTTTTTATTTCGTTCGGGTCATCCTTCAGAAGTTTTTTATTTCATCTTTGGTCCCTTATCAAGATAAGATTCTCTTTATGGATACATTTTTGTAGAGCTAAGACTCACTTTTATTTGTCTTCTTGTACTGATGGTTTTGACGTAAGTGCTTACATCTCTTGCTCCGTTATTGCCTTTTTGTTGTTTCTACAGATGTCAGTCACATTTTTTCTGACATTGATATGTTGTCGTCATCATCTCCATTGTTGTGTTTGTGATTTAGGAATTTGCATGTTATGGTCCATGTCTCTAGTGTGGCATTAAATTGGTGTGTTTCGAATTCTATAATTTTTTCCCTTAGTACTTCAAATTTTGATCTTTCTTTGGTCATTAGAACCTAATATGTATCCCTGTCAAGGACTTTATAGTTATCCTCATAATGTTTTTTAAGGATGTAATATAAGGTATTCATTCCTAAGGCTCTTCTTGTTCGAATCTATTTTGAATTCAAGTATGGGAGACTTTTATCAATGCCTGTTGCACTGATACTAAAAGATTTTAATTTCTCCACCGCAATATAACTAATTATGGGAAAATATAATTCTGTCTTGAAATTCCATGGATATGCTAAAGAATCTGTTATAAACTCCTTGTCCTTCAGCATAATTTTTAATTGAATTTACCAATTGTCTTGGCAAGTCCTTTAATTCAGCTATATCTAGATTAGAGTAGATTCCATCCTGATATCCAAATTCAAATAATTTTGCCAAATAAACTTGGAATTTCTCCTAGAAATATTGAAATTCTTGGGTACAAACTTTTTATTCCTAGAACTCCATAAGTTTCTGCTTTCATTCAGTAGATTATAAATATATCTATTGAATGCTAGATATTCTTCTTCTTTTGGATGAATTCTTCCAACCTAATATGCCCAAATTACACCTCTCTTACGAAAGAGTAAGCGGTCGCTGTCAAATATAGAACCCAACTAGGTTGGGGTCGAATCCCATGGGGAGTATGGTGCTAATTAAGTTGTATGCAGATTAGTTGACTTTTAATCATTCGTTTTCATAAAAAAAGGGGGAGAATTTAATTCAGTTCACAAATTAATGTTTACAATTTAACAAGATGAAATATGTGTAGTAGTATTCAAATTCAGAGAAATAGCAAGCAAGGGTTATGTCCACCTTGTAGTTTTCAATACTTTCTAACTATGGGCTTTATGAATTCATACATGTATCATGCTTACAGAGAAACATATTGTATTTAATAACACAATCCTAGTGTTTCTCAACTATCATGGACTAATTCACTTTAGTTCTCTCGAATCAAAAGTGTTTACAAAAATAATACGAAATCTCCAAGTAGCTAATCCTGTTAAGGCATTAACATATGAAATAGGGGTTGTAAATCCTATTTTCTTATCTCTACTCTCTTTTTCAAACCTCAACCTTTGTATCAAACAAGTTGAGTTTTAAGGCACATACTCTATGTTTGGAACCACGAGAATTCAAGATAAACGAAGAGAGTATGATATAAGAAGATCAATAAATGATGAATTAAAAAACCTAAAGTAATAGATTGTACGCTACAAGGCTTCCATAACCCTAACTAATAGACTTATCTACTCATGAATAAAACGGAAATTACAATAGAAATATTCATCATACCAAAAACTAGAAGACGATCTTGGTGTGCAAATAGTGAAAACAAGAGAGAAACATTTTCTCTCTCCACCTTAAGCTGCTATATCCTTCTTAAAAATACTACAAAATATTGAATAAAGACAAAAATTCAGCATCAAGTCTTTTTAGTAATCTTTTCTCTTATAATTGCTTTCTAAGTCCTTGAACTAATTATAAATGACAATTAGTCTAGGACATAATTTCTAGGTGCCACATTTGGTCCAACAAGCTACTTTTCTCTTGTGTGATCTGTCATCCGCAATCCATAGTTCCATCACGTCTTTATATACCTCTTTAACACCTAAAATCATGCTAATCACATAGTTTAGCTCAATTACACCAAAGTAGAGTAAAAACATGAGAAATTAGGCACTTTGTTCTCAAACCTTAGCTAAAATATGGGTAAGTTATGGTGCTTAGACATATAAATACACCCAAGATCACCACCCCACACTTAAAGCTTTGTTCGTCCTTGAACAACTTATCTATTTATGCATACTACAAAAGTCTTAACACCCACGAAGGAAGCACAAGATGCTCAAATAGGCCCACACAACAATTATGAACAAGAAGTAGATTCATGAATCATTACTAGAGACAACCTACCCTCAAGAATAGACTCATTAAGTTGGCAAATTCATGCATACCTTTTAAGCAAAGAAATCATATAAATTACCCAACCTTCATCAACCATGTGCCCTCACAACAAGAAAGTTACCCATAATTACTCACAATTATGCAATTTCTAACAATATGGGTATAAGAATCAAGTTGCACTCACTCTCACAAAGAATTCTCAAATTACAACTGATGACCATATGCTTGCCTTTAGTGTTATGCTCCACTAATATCAGAAGGACTATCTTCCCTAAGCACTTTAAGAAACTACATTATGCAATTAATACCAATCTCTAACAACCAATTTCTACTTCTGCTATCTTCACAGATTTGCTTTTCACCCCAGCTCGTTAAGATCAATTAATAACACTATGGTGGGAGTATGCAACCATTTCAAATATTTTTTGTGCACCCATTTCACGTTACGTACCCCTATGATAGCCACCCTCAACTTAAGCGATTTACCTTAGTTGAGGTGCACAATGTCCAAGAAGGCCAGGGACAAAACAGGTTCACTGTAACATGTCCGGGATTAAATTTGGAAATTTTTCAAAAATTTTCGCTACTCCCAACCATATCAATTTCACACGCCAATAACTAGCTTTTAGGGCATCAATTTCACTTTTTTCCTCTTATGATTAAACTCCTAACTCAAATTGATTTTACACTAAAGAGCTTTAGAGATTTTGGATCAAATTATGGTCTATTAAAGAATGAGTTAGGCTATATATGAGGCTAACAAAAGAACAAGCTAAAGTTTCAACGGGGCTAGCTAAGATAATGTCCAAAGGTAGGTCAAAAGAAGGCATGAACAATGGCTGTCAAAGAAATGTCTAAATCATTTCTTAAACTCACAATCTTTATTTCACTTTACACACACACCAGGAAAGTTCTAGCATCAGTTGCAATAAGGAATATACAACAGTCTTACATACTCATGGCAGATGGTAAACTCAAATTGGAGCATTATAGATTCTCGACCCAACGTTTGAATGAATTCAAATAAAACCAACAATCATAACAAGAGTCACAACTTGAGCCTAGGTGTTTCAAATGTAATAATCCATTATATACTTATATTATAATATCATGTGATCAACAAGAATCGTTACATGCAAGTAAATGACTAAATTCCTCTTAAGACGGTCGTCATCCATCCAATATCGAGAAAAGCACCTAATTATGACTAAATCAAACAAACAAACATCTAACAAGAAACAAAATAAACAAAATAACTAATTCTATCACAGAAGTATACTAAGGAGAAAGTACTAATTTCTTACAAAACAAGTAGCAAAGTAACCAACCATCCCACACTTAATCTAGGCATTGTCCCCAGTGTAAATAACAAGCTAAAGAACCTGGCCAGTAGTACTCTTCATCCATATTAGAAGTCATGCCACCTGAATAGAGATCATCATTGGAGCCATTTTTTCTGTATTCATCACATCACTCATTTCATCCACACAAAATAAAACTAACTACAATTAAGATGAAGGTGGTGAAGTTACCACCTTACACTTAATTTGTTAGTATAAACTAATTAAGTTTTATTGTTGGGTACTCAGACTTCTCCGACAAACACTTCGATATGGTGCACCAACATTAGTCGCAATACAATTCACTCACTTTAAATTCCCCAATTCTATTTCAATGAAGCACTTTTTGAACAAAATCATACCCTACAACTTCAACCATGTAAAGATATACAGAACACCATCACTTTCACATAATTTTATCAACATTATGTTCGACACAATAAGATGGAAACTAATGATTACATAACTACCATGTTGGTTGTGAACAATTCACTCACATGTACAAGCTCAAGTACTACAACAATGGTGCTTATCTTTCCAAGATGTTCAAAATCCTTCTTTGACATAGACATGGAAAGAATTTAATTCATAATCCTCAAGATATCAATTAACTATAACAAAAGGTCACAATAACTAAGGGTTAAGAAATTAAAACTTACCTTGAAGATGGAAGATTGAGGAAGGAAGGGGAAAATTCTTGAGATTGTTAAGCAAAGAGTAATCTTGAAGGAAAAAGAGAATGGTAAGGGAGAAATCTTGTATGGCTTGGGGGTGAAATAAGGATGAATTTTGGTATTTAGGGTGTGGAGTCTATTGAAAAAATGAAATCCGGGTTGGGTTGACCCAATTCAAAGATGAATATATGTTGAAATTGGAAGGGTGTGTGGCACATAAGTTATCACACAAGTTTAAGTGTGCGCAGTATTAGTCATCGCACAAGTGAAACAGTGAGCCTATGCGGTATGGTGTGCGACACACATGTTAACACAAAATGGTAAGTTTGCGGTACATATGTTATCACATAAGTTTAAGTGTGCACCGCCCAAGGTATCACATAAGTGAAATAGTGAGGGTATGCAGTTGGGTGTGCGACGCACAAGCTATTGCCAATATAAAAGTGTGTGCCGCATAAGGTGTTGCATAAGTCAAGATGTGCGCCGCACATGGTAGCACCTACTTGAGGCAGTGGGCTTAGGATATGTCTTACGTGACACCTTTGCCATGGCCAGTGTAAACTTGGACACCACACACCCTATAGTACACTTAAACTTGGATGCCATGAACCCCATTCTTCATATAAAGCATTGAGAAAGGTCTATACCATAGGGCTTCGCCCCCACAGACCTACTTAAAAATAATAAAATAAAGTCGCACCGTAAAACTTTGGGGGGCATATTAACATAATTTGGGTCGCAACTTTAGGATGAGTCATGACTCGAGCCTTAACATTTGACCACTCCAACTTACCTGTAATGTCACTATAACTCCTAACTTACCACCATTGATATGGCTCAGATCCAAACTAAATTTGGCACCAATCACCTCCTTAGTACTTCATGCACCTACACTTAATCAAAAACAACTAAAAATGATTCAAAGGATAGGTTGCCTCCCACCAAGCGCCGTAGTTTTAGTCGTGAATTGACTCTAATTTTTGTATTTTTATTTAACATGATAAAATAAAAATAAAAATAAAATCATGGGTTGCCTCCCATGCAGCGCCTGATTTAAAGTCGTGGAATGACTTGATTATCTTGACTACTCAGACTTTGTCAAGATACATTGATGATACCATTTGTACCTCATTTGTTGGATCAAGAAAATTCTTTATTCTAAGTCTATCCAATTTGAAGTCACTCACATCCTTGCTTGCAAGTTCAACTAAACCAGTTGTGGTCTCCATAGAAGGTTTATCCTTAACTAGTACATCTCGCTCATATTCATAGAATACATCAACAATTGAAAAGACACTCACCTTCATTTGTTGTTTCATGGATTTACATACTTCAAAACTAACCTCTTTCTCATTGAGCCTAAATTTCAGCTCATTCAACTCTTGGTCAACTAATACTCTCCTGGTTGCTAAGAATGGCTTGCCCAAAATTATGGGTACTTCAAAGTCCACTTCACAATCAAAAATTACAAAGTCAGCAGAAAATATAAAATCGGCCACCTTTACAAGTGCATCATGTAGAATCCCAACTAGTCTTTTCACGGATCTATCTGCCATTACAAGTAACATTTTTATGGGTATGGAGTCTCCCAAAACCAACTTTTTATAAACACCTAGCGACATCAGATTGATGCTAGCTCCCAGATCATATTAGGCCTTAGCAAAATCTAGAGACCCAATTGTATAATGGATGGTGAATGATCCTGGGTCTGTCGTCTTCTGCACCAGAGATCTTGTAGAAATAGCACTTCAATGTTGGAGATTATCCACTAGTTCATAGCTTACTACTCTTTTCTTCGTCACAAGATCTTTCATAAATTTAGCATATCTTGGCATCTTCTCAAGTGTTTCAACTAAAGGCACATTCACTGTCAATTACTTTAACATATCCATGAATTTGTTAAACTTTCCTTTATCCTCTTTCTTCTTTAATCGTTATGGAAATGGGGGTGGTAGCCTTGGGATTTCAACTGGAGAAACTTCTACCTCCTTTCTTATGCCTTGCTCCACATCACTAACATGCTTTAGCTTAGGAGGTTGTTCCACTTCTGCACTCTTCTCTTTTGAATCTCCCTACTCCACAGGCACCACTGAAGATTCATCAACTATCTCCCAATCCATTTCGACTGCATCAGTATGAGAGGATGCTTCCAATCCTGTACCAGATAACATCGTATCGCTTTTAGTGGTAATATCCATACACAATCAATCAATCCTTGAATTCTAAACTATATCACTTGGTCGAGTCCCATTCTTTCTTTGGTTGAATGTTGTGGATAATTGGCTCATCTACTGCTCCAGTTGTTTAATAGCGATTGAGTGCGAATTTACTAGTTGACTCATGGAAGATATGTTACTCTTCCTAGTAATCACCCCAGAATTTGTCACCTCAACTTCCTTTAATAGTTTCTCAATCATGTCCTCCATGGATATTTTTCCTGAACTGGTGGTAGAATTATCATGGCTTCCAGGAGGTACATACAATCCACCCCTGTCACTTTTATTCTTCCAATCTTCTTGATGGTTCCAACCTTGGTTTCCTTGATCACCGATCTAAAAACCCCCTGGTTATGCAAGTAGTTAGCCTCTTTCTCGGTGTTTGATTCAGCTCCCTTACCTTGGGACCTCACAACTTTTACCTTTTCTATATTCCCGAATAGAAAATGTTTCATGAGCAAATCCATCTAGGTTTTTATGTGAGCCATATCCTGATTATGCTTCTCTTCTCTCCTATATTGCTCTGCTGATATTACACTAGACCCAGTATTACTTGATACCACAGAATCTCTAGTATGCCAAGATCTACTTGTCTTAGTCATTCTTTCTAACATATCTGCAGCCTCAGTAACGGTGAGCTCCATAAAAGGACCTCCTGTAGCATTATCCACTATTGGCTTTGTAAGTGAGTTCAAAGCTCTGTAGAATGTTTCCATCAAGTCTTCATCAGTCATCTTATGGTTTGGGCATTGAGTCAACTTCTTTTTAAACCTCGCCCAAGTCTCATATAAAGCTTCATTAGCGAATTGGAAAAAGTTGTTGATCTCATCCCTCAACTATAACATTCTGGGGGGCAGAAAGAACCTTTCTAGAAAAGCTCCTTTCAATTACCTCTAGTTTGTTATAGAATCAGGAGTTAGCTCATTCAACCACATAATTTCCTCTCCAGACAGAGACAGTAGGAAAAATCTTAAGCAAATAGCATTTTTTCCCACTCCAAGATTATCAAATGACTTACAAATACTGATGAAATTCACCAAAAGTTGATTTGGATCATCACCAGGTAATCCACCAAAGAGTCCTTTCAGATTCAGTGGCTGGATCATAGTACTGGTGATGTTGAATTTCACCCCAGGAGCTAGTGGTGGTAGAATGATTACACCTGTAGATCCATCTCCATCTAAATCATACTCATCATTATCAATGTCAAAGTGCACAGCTAGGCTGTCTAGTCTTTCTCTGAATGGACGATTTTGATTTACAGGTGCAACTACTCACGCTGCACGCCTCCTATTAGCCGAGTCAATTAAATCATGATCTCCCAAGTCCTCTTTATCTAGATTAGGTACCCAACCTGGGTTATTTGCATTCTGTTGATTTAATTGAACATTACCGAAAGTGGCTAATCTTTCAGCTTCTTGTTGGTTAGCCATTCTTTCAATGAGATAAGGTTCAGGATTGAAGGGTAATAATGGTTCTCCTGAACTTCTGGTTCATGGAATAAACAACAATGATCCTGTAATGAACAAAAACAACAAATAAACGTACAATAAGGAAACTTGACTAACAGTCAATTAACACACATAAACTCAATTGACAATCATATTCCCTAGAAACGGTGCCAAAATTTGATACGCCCAAATTACACCTCTCTTATGAGAGAGTAAGCAATCGCTATTAAATATATAACCCAACTAGGTTGGGATAGAATCCCACAAGGAATATGGTGCTAATTAAGTTGTATACAGATTAGTTGACTTTTAATCATTCGTTCCCGTAAAATAAAAAAGGAGAATTTTATTCAGTTCATAAATTAATGGTTTTGGTTTAACAAGATGAAATATGTGTAGTAGTATTCAAATTCAGAGAAATAGCAAGCTAGGGTTATGTCCACCTTGTGGTTTTCAATACTTTCTAACTATGGGCTTTACGATTTCATACATGTATCATGCTTACAGAGAAACATATTGTATTTAATAACATAATCCTAGTATTTCTCAACCATCAAGGAGTAATTTACTTTAGTTCTCTCGAATAAAAAGTATTTACAAAAACAATACAAAATCTCCAAGTAGTTAATCCTGTTAAGGTATTAACATATGAAATAGGGGTTGAAAATCCTATTTTCTTGTCACTACTTTCTTTTTCGAACCTCAACCTTTCTATTGAACAATTTGAGTTTTAAGGCATATCCTCTATGTTTGCAACCACGAGAATTCAAGATAAATGAAGAGAGTATGATATAAGCAGATCAATACATGATGAATTCAAAAACCCAAAGTAATAGATTGAATACTACAAGGCTTCCATAACCCTAACTAATAAACTTAGCTACTCATGAATAAAACGGAAATCAAAATAGAAATATTCATCATACCAAAAACTAGAAGACGATCTTGGTGTGAAAATAGTGAAAACAAAAGAAAAACATTTTCTCTCTCTACCCTAAGCCTCTATATCCTTCTTCAAAATACTACAAAATATTGAATAATGATAAAAATTCAGCATCAATTCTTTTTAATAATCTTTTCTCTCATAATTGCCTTCTAAGTCCCTGAACTAATTATAAATGAAAAATTAGTCTTGGACATAGTTTCTAGGCGCCACATTTGGTCCAACAATCTACTTTTCTCTTGTGTTATTTTTCATCCACAATCCGTAGTTCCATCATGTCTTTATCTACATCCTTAACACTTGAAATCATGCTAATCACATAAGTTCGCTCAATTACATCAAAGTAGAGTAAAAACATAAGAAACTAGGTACTTTGTTCTCAAACCTTAGCTAAAATATGGGTAAGTTATGGTACTTAGGCATATAAATACTCCCAAGATCACAACTTGAAAAGAAGAAAACTTTTTTCCTATAATGGAGTTAGTCCTTTTTTCTGATTTTTTAAGAAACAAATTTAGTTTTCATAGATTTCGTTTCTATAGAGAGTTTTCCCTTTGCTCAGCTTTTGGCTTTGTCTAACAACTGAGCCATTCACATATCCGAGCTTACCATCGTGATATTTTTGGCACTAGGATCTAGTAGGACATCTTCTGCGACTTTGATAAGGATTTTTGGTCCCTGATATTTTGTATCCAGATGTTCACAAAGAAGTTGAAACTCTAGGATATTTTCACCCTCATCTGTATTGAGATGATTTAACTCATACTGCATTTTTCTAGCTTTTTTGGACAAGGCCGCTAATTCATCACGAATGTTGAACAGCATATTGTTTTTTTCATTTATGGCTTCTTAAATGTCATTCATTCTTTGGAATATCCTATTAACCATTACATGCGTTCTATTAAACATATTAGACGTTTATTAAAAGAAAATCTATAAAAATGTTGTCAAATCCTTTAATGTTTTCTACTTTGAATGGATAAAATGACAATAATACCTATCATCTGTGAAATTATCTGTATTGTAGTTCTGAAAGGAGTCTATTAAATATCAATCCTAATATTTGTGTATTATTTGTTCTTACTACAAATGGTTTTGGTAATAAAGATGCAGAAAACTTTCGTATTCCTCATATTACCACTAATAATTCCTTTTCATTTGTGGAATAATTAACCTCTACTTCGTTGACTATTCCATTGTGTATCTGCAGATTTCATTTAAATTTGTTTGTAATAATGCTCCCCAATGGTAGTCGGAGGCATCTGTTTGTAGGACTAAATTTTCCTCTGGTTCTGGTAACCTAAGCTTTGGAAGCTTAGCACATTCCTCTTTTAAGTTTTGAACACAAAGGGAGTGTTCTTTAGTCCATCTGAGTTGATTTGACTTTTGAATGCATTTTGCAAAGGATTTCTTTTCTTTGCAAGATCTGAGATGAATCTCCTGCATAGTTTAAACAACCAAGAAACCTTTGTATCTCTTATTTTTTTGTTAATTGGTCTGGAAATTCTGTTATTTTCTTTGAAATATGAGATTGTAACTCTATTTCATTTTTTGAAATAATCATTCCAAGAAATTCTATTTCGTTTTTGTTTATTTCAACCATTTTTTGGCTTAAAACAATTTCATTATTAACACACATTTTTGAAAATTCCTTAAGATGTGTTAGATGTTCTTGGTAATTTTCTAAATATAACAGGATATCGTCTATATAGACAATTACAAAATTCTTTTATTAAAATATTTTATATTTTGTTCATTGAAAAATTTGTGGTGCATTTTTAATCCAAATGACTTTAATAACAATTCATAATGTCCATTAGGGGTACTAAATGTTGTTAGAGGGATTGATTCCTCTGAGAGCTTTATTTGCCAAAAACTACTTTTACAGCTAAACTTTAAAAAGTAGGGTTTTCCTTTAGCACGGTTGATAAGATTGTTTTAATTTATAATAAAATATCCATCACAAACACAATTTTTATTTAGCCATTTATAGTTTACAACCATTCGAGTTTTTCCTGTTTTTTTCCGCGTGATTTGTAACCATGAATGCAAGACTGTTGTATGGACTTCAGCATCCCCTTATTAATTTGAGATTTTGAAGTTCTTGTATTTGAATTTTAAATTAAGCTTTGGCTTCTTCATTATACAGCATGGGTTTAACTCTTATGATGATACTAGGATTTTTAAGAGTTAAAACTGCTTTTTCAGGACTATTATCCAATTTTCTAATGGACTATCTTCATAAGAATGTTGTAAATCTTGTTTTATTTTTTCAAGATTGAGATATTTACATGAATAATTTTTTGGGTTGTCCAAAAATCTTCTATTAAAAATTTCCTTTTCTTTTACTAAAACATATGGATTATGTTTTCTTGGGATTTTTATAACATGATTACATGAGGTTCTAAAACTAACCATGTATATTGTTTGATAATAATCTTCAAACTGTTGGATGAAATCATTTCCAAGTAATAAATTAGTTTCTAGTTTATTATAGGCAAAAACATGTTTTATCGAAACAATTTTAGATACTAAAATTATTTCTACATTTTCTGTAATACTGATAACAGAATCGTTAACATTATTAGTATTCCAATCTTTTAGTTAAAAAGTCTTGGATAAATTGGCTTTGAAACCATTATCTATTTGACAACATGAAGTCAACTTTGTTTCGTATGTGGTGAATTTTACTAACACTGATAGCCTAAACGAGGTTTGTTTTGGCATTTAGATTTTAGGAATAAAACAAGTTTTTTCTCCTAATTTTATTTCAATTCTTTTCTTTTGGATGTTATATTGATCCAAACTATTAAGAAAAAATCCTCCTATGATTATATTAAAATCATTTTCATGATTAGTAATATAGTAAGGAATGGTTATTCTGATTGATTAAAGTTGTATTGGTAAATTTACCATTTTTGAAGAATTATATCCATGTCTTTCAAAGGTTTTGTAAACTTAAGGTATACCTACGTAGGTAGTTAATCCATCCAGGATGCTTTCCTTGACATGGTTTGTTGAAGATCCTGACTGAATTAGGACGGTTTATTTGTTCCTATCGCTTCCATTGAAAAATATTCCTAAAACTTTTGTAATATTATTTGAATATTCATTTGTAAATCTCTTAGAATTACCTCTTCGCTTGGAATTTTTCTATATTCTATTAAAAGTCTTGGATTTGAAGCACTTGAGCTTCCTATCTCTAGGGCTTTTCCAACCTGAATTTCATATTCGTCCGAAATTTTTGCTTGTTGATTTTTTGCTTCAACTATTCTTTCTATTCTTGCACATTCTTGATCAATTTTGACCAAGCTTTTGTTTTTATAAATATTTCCATTGTTTGAATTGGTAACTGTATGAAGATCTTGATAATAAATGCTCATTATATGATTACTTGGCTTAAAATGATCTTTTTGTTTTACCCGAAAATGCAAACTCAGCGCTTCATTAAAGTTGGCATCATTTAGAGATATACAATACCTGGGATAGTAGGTAAATAATACTTTGGTGTTAACCAAATTTCCTTTAACAATACCTAAGTTTCCTTCTAGGGTATTTATAAACCCTTCATCTGAAACGTCAATGACTTCGGACAATTAATTCCTTATTTGAAGATAGATTTGACCATTATTTGGATTCCTCCCAAATTAACTTAATTCATCATATTTCTTTTATTTTCTAAAATTTTACGTAAAATTTGATCGATCATAGGCTTCGTTAGAAGATTAAGCTTATGTCTTCTAGTGGTCTGAGTAATTACTATCACCTTTTCAATTTCTTGGTACTTATGATAAAAGATTGTATTTCTAAAAAATATCCTTTATAGTCTACTAAGTAGACAATCCTCTGCTCTAAGATTGAATTTTAATCCTTGGATCTTTCTTAATAATTCTCCATCGAGTATTGCTCTTAATGCATATCCTCGCTGATCTTCTTCACCTTCTATAACCTAAGTAGTTTCTTCTTCTAGATTCTCAATTTCTAGACAATTTCTTCAGACTCGCTACTAGAATCTGAGAGTTCTTCATAAATTTCTACATAAAAGTCATTATTTTTAATGGATGTTATTGATTTTAGATTAGAATCAATTTCTTCTCTATCTATTTTTGAGATTTTAACTCTCTTTTTGTTATATTCATAACTTTTATGGCCTTCTTTTCCACAATTGAAGAATTTACACTTTTCTGTAGATTTATTTTTGAAGTTTCTCAATTTTTTATAGTACTTTTTTCTTGGTGCATAATTTCTTTGTGAAATATTTTTCCTTTTAATTAATCATTTATTCTTTCTTTTCCTTTTTAAAGGGTTCTTATCATGACATCTCCATTGTGATCCTTCCTCAGCAAATTTGGGTTTTTATTCTTTTAGCTTTTCTTTGTACATTATGAATCATACAAAGTTTGCTAAGTCTCTGATTAAGGAATGAAATCCTTTTTTCAAGTGAATCATTTGTTTGATCTTCTTAAGCATATTCTTTCCTACTTGCCCCAAATCCTGATGGCTTTTGGAAGTTTTCATCCATGTGTCGCGTTCATGATACTATCAAATAAATTATAGTAGTATTCTTCGAATTTGCATGTATATTCTTGAATACAACTTATTTTACAAACATATAGTTTTTCTAGCCATTCTACTGCTAGTAGCTTTTGTTTCTCTTTTCCTTTAGAGACATCTCCTTGACCTCCTAAAAATTCGCATCCTACGAATCTTACTATAAGGTCTATTCTTACTCGAATTGATTTTTCAAATTGTTCTAAGACACTAATTTGAAGACCTTTTCAGAGTCCTCAAATACTCCATTAAACCAATTGTTTACCTTTTCAGTAAAGGTATTTATGGCAATTAAATATTTCTTTTCTGTGGTATAATTGACTCTTGTACCCAAAATGAAAAATAATTCTAGGTTTTTTGCCAGTAAATCAAGAAATTCATCTGGTTCTCTTTACAATCTAGATCTAAGAACTAAGTAGATCCAGCGTCTCCTATTAGAAGTCTATTCAGTATATATTTAGCCTTATAATTGTTATGGTATTAACTCGTGTAGTCCTTTCCTTTCTTGGATTTAGGTAATAAATTATGTTTTTCCATAGGCCCTGTGGAAGAACTTAGTTCTTTTTTAGATTTTTAAAGTTATCCTGTTGTCCTTCTGTATCTCCATTGTTCATCAGAACATGGTAATTTTGATCTTTTAGATCAAATTCTTTTAATGCATAGACTAACTTGTGGATATCATTCATTTTCTTTTGTTTCTTTAATATTTGAATGTTCTTCTATTTTATTTTTAGAACTACAACATTCTTATAACTCTTTTTTTTTTTCTAAAAAACTACATATAATTTTTTTCATCTAGGCTTTCTTTTTGATATATTCCCTTTTTAGAGAAAGTAGTAGTAAATATTTCTTTCCTAATTCTTTATCGAAAGCATCAGTTTTTTCGATAAAATTATTCATCTTTATAGGTGAACTGTCTTTGATGGTCTTAATTTCCTTTTCTATTAGGTTAATTTTGACAACTACATGCCTCTGTGTTTCTATAAGGTCATCAAGTTTTTGTAGAATTTCATTATTACTCATAGAGAGTTGTTATAGGTTATGTTCGAGCTTATGCTCATAATAAAAAATTTCAAGCTCTATTTGAAGTATAATTTTCCTTTGAAAAAATAATGATTTTTCACATATTCCTGCTAAAAGGTTATATTCATAATAATTTTTTTGAAAAATAAGCTCTTGCCCTTTTTATGAAAGTAATTTTAAAATTTGTTGTTTATCCATAGTCTCTGATACCAACTTGGATGTGGCTATTCGAAAATAGGGTCTTTGAGAAGAATTTAATTTTTTTATTCAGAGAAATAACTTTCATGAATGGTTTGCATGGCTGCCAGAGACTATGTTTGTTGTTTATCCATAGTCTCTGATACCAACTTGGATGTGGCTATTCGAAAATAGGGTCTTTGAGAAGAATTTAATTTTTTTATTCAGAGAAATAACTTTCATGATCCGAGTCGGGGCCTTGGCCGTAACAAACATCCTGAACCATGAAGGCCCAGGCTCCCCTTTCTTTCTGGCAGCCATGCAAACCATTCATTCAATATAAAGAATTTACGGAAAGATATAACAAAACAAAACTATGGCCAATTCATAATACTTGAACAATTTGGAAAGAAATTCTTAATATTCAAAACATATGACACCAATCTGCGAAATCTCTAATACTACTATATCTAACATATGTCTAAAAGAAATTGGGGCATGGCCCCCAGTCAGACCATAAATCAAATAAATGACAATATTTATATAAGCCCGGCCTTTCATAATAGAGAAGGGTCACCAACAGCGAGTCTCAGAACCACCAATCTACTACTTAGCTGGACCCCAGGACTGTGCGTTAGATCCTAACATATAGAGGTCAATACGGATGTACTGGTACGCAGAGAAAATCCAAAATAATGTACTTTTATATGTAACAAAAGCAGGAGCATTTCATAAAACATTACACATGAAATAATTTTAAACACATGGGCATCTTCAAATGATTTTCAAAATAATTCTGTAGATGAAATATCATTCTTTATTTTACTTCTGAGCTAGATAGTACACCCTACAATCTATAATTCTATGGGCTATATGGAATCCGCCCTTAACTCGGCGGCCAAGCCCCTAATCTAAGTTTGCAGCAAGGATTGGAGTATCTTAAGGGGGACACGCAAGATCACACAACAGGGTGCCAAATTCCCCAACAAATCAACATGTCATGTTAGCGCGTAAGATCACAAAGCAGGGCTCCTAACCACAGTCCTAATTTGGGACGACATGACTCAAGGTACAAAAGATCACAAAGTAGGATACCATAATCCCATGTCAGCAAATCATGATTTCTAGCGTTGAGTCTTTCGAATTGTACTTTCTTTGGGTAACCATCTAAATCTCTTTAAGCCCATTATTAACATTTTCTAAATATGTATCTTTCTGAATTCAAAATGTGAGTAAAATTTGTATTTTAGTCTGTTCTGAATCTGCTATGTCATTCATCTTTATGGGTATTGTCATACCAAGACTTGAAAGTCATATTTCTAAGCCATACATTATAAAGTTACAACTCTTTTCAAGAAAAATAATGTTTAGACCACCAAATCAATCAAACAATGCAAGAGAGTTCTTATTTTCAAAATGTATTTCAACTATGCAGAGATTCTCTCTTTTCAATATTTCACCAAACATGTGGTGGTCAAATATTTTGTAATAAACCATGCAACTCTTTAAAATCATCGCTTATACTTTATATAAACAATAAATACCCTCTCTTCAATTCATAATCAAAATCAAGTCTTTACCAACAGTAAAGACATTTGTAACATGTTTCTCAATATGAAATTGAATAATTCATAACATATAAAAACAAGGGAATTTATAACAAGAGAGGGATTATAATTCTTCTTGCTCTCAATTCAAATTCCAAACATCAAACCACATGTGTATATATATATATATATAAACAAAATCGAGTTTAAGGGGTAAGGCCTCAAGACCAAAACATTATTGTCAAGAAGGATTCACAATGCATAATTGTAAATGTAAATTCAAGACCCCTTTGTAAATTCATAATTTCTCAATATTTAAACATAATTAAAATGATTTCACCATGCCTATGTTGTTTAGAAAAACCCCACATACCTTATGTTGTTTAGTTAGAGGATTGGAACTCTAATCTAGACCCTTTTCTTGAAATCTTAAACTTAGAGGAAAACCCTAGTTTAATCTTATTTTTGAGAGTGGAGAAGATTTAGATATTTTAAAACTGTTAAAAGTTGATTAATAATGCTTAAGGGTCAACTTAATTCGTGGGAAAGCTTTTTTTAGTTAGGAAAAGACAAAAATACCCCTAAGGAAATCAAAGAAGTCGCAGAATTTCATCAGCTAACGACCATGGTTGATGGCCCATCACTCAGGTGATAGCTCGCCATCTAAGTCGTCACTTTTGGGCTGGATTTTACTACTTACTTCCCTAGGCTGATGACTAGAGCTGATGGGTCATCACTTAGTTGACAACCGGTCAACTTGGTCATCACCTACTTGATAAGTCATCAACTTCGTCACCACATTTTAGCAGACAGACACTTCAAAGTAAATTGAGCATAACATTCTACTCCAATATCGAATTAAGGTCAATCCTATTGTGTTGGAAAGAGGACTCAAATATATTTATTTTGGTATATGGTAGGATACGTAACTCACTATATACTAGGATTAATGGTTGTTGAAAGTCGATCCAAGCTGAAACATTTAAAAAAAAATTAATCGATAGAAACGTTCTCAACTCGTCTTTGAGTTAGGAGATATTTATGACCTCAATTTGTATCCAAAGGTACTCCCACCCTATTGAATTGATCATAAAACATACAGTAACAAAGAATCATTGGATTCAGGTCTATACACATAGGAACGACGTTTTGAAATCTAGCCTGAAAAAATGCGGGGTGTTATATTATGTCCCCCTTGGAATCATTCTTCCTCGAATGATGAGTAGAATTTTGTTGAAGCTATAGAATTATGGAATAAAGAGCATAACCTTACATTAGGAATTCTGTTTTCCACAATGAAATATACATGGTCATTCAAGAAGAGCTTTATACATCACCAAGTAAATTGTGTAGGCACAAAACATTATATAATGATGGTTGGCATAGACATGATCTTGGCATGTGTTCTATGGAACATGATCATAACATTGTAAGGCATGAATTTTCTCATGAATCCTCAGCCTAATAAAGATTGGTACAAGATATGAACTGAGATTCTCGCGGGATATAAAATAGAATAGAAACATTCTCCACCTCAATTGGTATGTCTAAAAGCCTTTAAATTTTTGCAACGCTTCTCCACTATGATTTCAACTATGAATACAATATTTCAACATCCCAAATATTATAATTTCCCCTCTAAATACATAACTGTAAGAGCTTGAGTCTAACTATATCGTACTTCTATGTTGAAGCCTAAACCGGAGTAAAAGATGGTAGCTTAAGCTATAGGACCCCATGTTCTACATCCCTCTAAGAACACTTCTCCAGCTTATCATTATAATCGAATAACCTTCTACCTTAAATCGAGTAGTACTAACCACATAGTGTATTGGTTGCATTTTCATGAAGCACAATATTCAATCCTATCTCTGCTATACCCATTTTATAGATCTCCCTACTAAAACCAGCAACTTCAATCATTCTCACAAAGTTTTTTGTCATATATCTCCTTCCTAACTATTTCACATAGCAAAAGTTTGTCTTCTTCTTCCCCCCTTCACCTATAACCTCAGCTAAATAAATCACCTCAAAATTTTCACATTTAAGAACATCTACTCCCCTACCTAAAACATCACTACTTTTCCATAACTACCATCATACTATCATAGGTGGGTCATTGAAGGACCCGAGTATGAGTATCATGAAAAGGAGAGTGACACTATTCAACTATAACTTATACTTATTTCCTACTCAAGGTAGGATATAAGATGAAGATACGACACATTAGGAACAAAGTTCTTCATATATCAAATGTCTAGATCATAAGTAGAGAGTCGTTCTTGCATAAACACAACACACAACATGGATTATTAGGATTGGGCACGGTGTAAAAGCATGAGTGCACATGTCAAGAGTTGTATAACATAATGCCAGAATTCATGAAGTCAACGATTGAAACAAGGATTTCTACTTGGATCCATTGCTCCTCATTTAAGAACTGAACATGGCCATGAGTTTTCATAATTTTATCTTATTGGGCTAGACCCGACATAGCATGAATCGGTAACACATAGAAAGAACAGTTTTCATAGAACCAAGTATGTTATCAGACATGGATTTTTGTATGGATCATGATCATCATATCATAGGTCTTGAATAAATGAAAGGCAGGATTTATCGAGACATCATTACTTCTAGTTTGGAAGTTCGAGCATGACATGACTTTTACATAGATAACTCAAACCTTAGACATCGGTAGGACTTGAATCATAAGACAATGGTAGAATGAACTCTTAAACTGAAGTAGGATGAATATGCTTGAATAGGAATAGGTTTATCCTGACTCTTCCTTGACTTGCCACAATTAGAAAATTCAGGAACTACCTTAAGTCACCATCTCCTCCTTAGATCAAAGACACACAATCCTAGACTTGAGAACATAACCTCTCATCAATCTATAACCACAATTCTCATTATAATAGATGGGTATCAATATACACCTGAACACACACTTCCCTCAATAATTCAACATAAAGACACTAAATTCTTTCTGGTACATCCCCCTCAGGGATACTAATCATAACTTCCTCTAACCCCCAAAGTCATTACCTTATGACTAACATTATCATAGGCATGGTCATCCACGCTTCTAAATATTTAACACTCCATCTTCAACTCCTTAGGATACTAGCATTAAACCTATAATCACATAACTTACAACTTAAAAAAAATTGTAAAACCATACCAAAGGCGCACATTGCCTACAATTTTTTTCCTCAATTGAACTCTAAAGAACACTATATAACAACTTTCTAGACTTCTCCATACTATAAGATTCAAGAACACAACTAGGTACGCAAAAGACCTATACATATAAAATTGTATCTAACAACAAGCTACCTTGGAGGGGGGTGTCAAACTTATTCTTATATACCCATGCTCTTATCCGCTTAATGACTCAACCATAATTCATTGTCCTAACACTAGTCTCATGTACATAAATATCGCAATTATCCACTCTTTTTCCACTAGTTACCAACCTAGGTTATTGCACACATAAAATCAAGCCTACTACTTACTCCCACAAAATATGTATCATTAACCTTAAGCTATGATTCTTACCACCACAATCAACATCTAAAGTTCAAGCCTATTGTCTAGCACCAATCATGTAACACCTATGAAGCATGTTGTATATTATGCTAGCCCACCAAATAGAAATATCAACCTAAACCTCTTACTTCACTTAACTATAGCCCATAAGTTCATCCTCTTCACGAAATTACTACTACACCTCAAAATCTACTACATACCTTCTCAAATACCGTACTAGTCTACAACTACTAAAGAAAAGCAAATCAAGGGGGTAAAGTCACATAATAAGGATAGTTGATCTTAATCTTATAATATCACCCATTACCATCTATTAACATTTCCCACTTTCTCATATTATATTCACTTACCCATGCATACATCACAACCACCTTTGAAAATTCCATATACAATAATAAGTCTATACCTATAACTTATTGAGTAATCTACTCTTTTCCCTTCACAGCCTATAAATGATTTTTACAACCACTATAACTATTCATTCTGAGATCCTTCCCTATTTTAAGTAAAGAATAATCATATTCAGCCACTTCTTTCACAGACTGTCATACAATCTATAATTATTGCTACCATATTAGTCTATCACTATAAAATAGAAACCCATCTCTCAATAAATGGTTACATAACTAAACTAACTTCTTTACACAAAATTACCCTTCTTCTGACTTCTAAGCTTATGTCTTCATGTCACCTACTTCTGGACCATCTCACTACCAATAGGTCATGACACTTTAACATATACTACTACTCGGGTGGAAATATTATTCCATCATTTTGACATATATCACTACCTTTAAGCATGATATCTGCAACAAGAATTTTAGAAAAAGGGACTAGATACACTTTATACCTCTGGCTAAAATGCATGACTAATGTAGATAAGGATATAAGCTTAAATCAATACACTTTAAAGCATGTATGGAATCCACTCAAGTCCTTATGCAACTTCACAATCTTTTATGACTTCCTTAGAAGGGACCACATCATTTAGACTCTAAGCTTCAACACTTGAATCACCTCGATAATGAAACATATCTAACTAGAGTAAGCAAAGAATTGGAATAACTTTCATATGGACAACACAATGACACAATCTACATCATGAAGAAAAAAGAGACATTCCTAAACACCTTGCAAGCCTCCTCCTTATAAGTGTAGTGCACTACATACCCGTAGAAAGGAATCTACCCGATGCAATTTTATAGACACCCTGGGACCATAAACCATGCTCTGATACCAAGTTTATCATGACTTGAGCTGGGGCCCTGTCCGTACGAGCATCTTGAACCATGAAGGACCGGGCGCCCTTTTCTTTTTAGTAATTCATTCAATATAAAGAATTTACAAAAAGGCATAACAAAATGGAACCATGGCCAATATCATAACACTTGAACAATTTGGAAAGAAATTTTTAATATTCAAAACATATGACACCAGTTTGTGAAATCTCTAACACTACAATATCCAATATATGACTAAAATAAAACTAGTACAAGGACCCCAGTCAGACCATAAATCAAACAAATGACAATATCTATATAAGCCTGGTTTTATAGAATAAAGAAGGCTCACCAATAGCGAATCTCAAAACAACCAATCTATTGCTTAGCTAGACCCTAGGATTGTGCCTCAGATCTTAAAATATATGAGTCAATACGGATGTACTGGTATGTAGAGAAAATCTAAAATAATGTACTTTTATATATAACATAAGCAAGAGAATTTCATAAAACATTATGCATGAAATAATTTAAAAGACATGGGTAGCTTCAAATGATCTTCAAAACAATTCTTTAGATGTAATACCATTCTTTATTTTACTTCTGAGCTAGATGGTATACCCTACAATCTGTAATTCCACGGGCTATATGGAATCCGCCCTTGACTCGATGGTCAAGCCCTCTATCTAAGTTTGCTGCAAGGATTGGAGTATTTATAAGGGGGACACGCAAGATCACACAGCAGGGTGCCAAATTCCCCAATCAAATCAATATGTCATGGTAGTGCACAAGATCTCAAAGTAGGTCTTATAACCACTGTCCCAATTTAGGATGACATGAACCAAGTTACACGAGATCACAAAGAAGGGCACCATAATCCCGTTTTGGCAAATCATGGTTTCTAGCATTGAGTTTTTCAACTCTTGCTTTCTTTTGGTAACCATATAACTCTCTTCAAGCCCATTTTAAACGTTTTCTAAACATTCATATTTTTGAATTCAAAATTTGAGTAAAATCTGTAATAAAGTATGTTCTGAATCTGCTATGGCATTCATCTGTATTGGTATCATCATACCAAGACTTGCAAGTCATATTTCTCAGCCATACATTATCAAGTTACAACTCTTTTCAAGAAAAATAATGTTTAGGACACCAAATCAATCAAACAATACAAGAAAGTTCTTACTTTCAAAACGTATTTCCACTATGCAGAGATTCTATCTTTTTAACATTTCATCAAACATGTGGTGGTCAAGTATTTTGTGACAAACCATTCAACTCTTTAAAATCATCACTTCTCCTTTATATAAAAAAGAAACATCCTCTCTTCAATTCATAATAAAAATCAAGTCTCAACCAACAATAAAGACATTTATAACATGCTTCTCAGTATGAAATTGAATAATTCATAATATATAAAAATAAGGGGATTTATAACAAGAGAGGGATTATTATTCTTCTTTCACTCAATTCAAATTCCGAACATCAAACCACATGCATACATAAATATATAAATATATATTTATATAAACAAAATCAAGTTTAAGGGGTAAGGCCTCAAGATCAAAACATTATTATCAAGAAAGATTCACAATGCATAATTGTAATTGTAAACTCAAGACCCTATTATAAATTCATGATTCCTAAATATTTAAACATAATTAAAATGATTTCACCATGCCCATGTAGTTTGGTAAAAAGCCACGTGCCTTAAGTTGTTTAGTTTGAGGATTGCAACTCTAATCTTGCGCTTTTCTTGACATCTTGAACTCAGAGAAAAACCCAGGTGGAGAGGATTTGAGATGTTTTAAAATTGATAAAAGTTGATTAATAATGCTTAACGTTCAACTTAATTCGTGGGAAGTGTAACACCATAAGTCTGTGCCCCGGATGCTATACGATACTCAGAATTCTGAAGGACCACAAGCTAACCCATGACTGGTACCTACTGTAATAATTGAGTAATAACACTATATAATGAGGAATAATGGGATGAAATGAGACAAGGTTCAAAAATGTAATACTGATAAAAAGAACATGATAAAGTCTATAAAACATCAGAATTTGAAATACTGAATACTGTCTAAACATTTAGTATGAAAATCCTCTAAATTGAACTGTCTGAATAAGGAGTTGATAGGACAATCCCCCAACTAACTCCATCTACTAAATTACTAAATCTAGTGAGATAATGAAATAAAAAAATATCCTCGAATGATGAGGACTCACTACTAGTCTGGTGCTGCTGGATGAATGTCTGAACCACTAAGAATGCTTTGGGGTCCGTACGTCTGAACCTATGGTATAAAACACCATAGCTCAAAGAAAAGTATATGTCAGTACGTGTGAATGTACTGGTATGCAAAGTGAGGTAAGGCTGAATGCAATGGTTCATATGCATGAATTATAACTGACTGAATAACATGAACATGACTGCGTGAGAATACATACATGAATACATAACTGTAATTGAAGTCATAAGAATTTTGAATAGTGAGTTTACTGATAATATGGATTACTGATAACTAATATAACTGATATACTGTTTACTGAATGACTGTATATGATAGACCTATTTCTGATGGAATTAGTTGAGTTTTGTACGAAGATGAGTGACTGTACTAACGTCCTAAAATCTGTAGAACTAGCTGAGTTCTTTACTGAACACTGACATTGAGATTGTGGGAGGTAATCATCCAATCGATATTCCTTTTTTCTGAATAGATTTGGGGTATAACCTATAACCCTAGTTGGAAGGTTCTCAGTACCGTGCCATGGGTAAAGACACTGAAGAGATACCCTCATTTGGAAGGTTCTCAAATGAGAATGGTGGTACCCTAAACAGTCAAGTTAACCCACCTCATCAACCATCAACTAGTAGGTTTTGATGTCTCAACCTACACTGGCTACTTAGTTCTAGAGCGCAAGGACTGCTTCTAAGAATCACACCCTCTACTGGCAGGTAAGTCCCCATCCTTAGAATTACTCGATGCTGAATCCTACTCCCCACTGAATAGACGCTAAACTTATTTCCTAGTTCATACTAGGCTATACTGATTTATTATTGATTGTACTGTTTTACTGAATTAAGCTAAGTTTACTGAGTTTTCCTGAGTTTTGTAACTGAAACTAATCATGACATGACTGAGACTATTTTGTAACTGACACTGGATCTAGGCACACAATCAAATTATCGGGTATTAAATACCCCTAAGACTCGATAACATGAAAATAATAAGACATGACTATTCTTGAATACTTTACAATAGTCAACAACTCAAATACGAGCTATAAGGCATTTAATCAATCACTTGAAAGTCATGAACTTGCACATGAATAGGAATACATACTAACACATCATAATTTAATTAAACTAATCTCATGAGCATTCCATCAAACACATACAAGGTATAGCTAACATGGAAGACATTGTGAGCATGTGGGTATAGCATAAGTTCATCGTTTAGACCACCAAATGATCACAAAGCACCATAGTCTGAATTTAGCATTTTATCAAACGTATAGTAGGCATAGGTATGATCAACAATGCTAGTGCATCATGACTTCATAATTTAAGGGTTTCAATATAAGAGAAGCAAAATTCAACTTACATGCTATCATAATATCAAGAAGCACACAAAGATTTCAACTTGGAATACATTCCACAACATCCACATGATTACATTCAAACCCACTACATGGAAATTACAATTCATGTTTTCTTAAAGAGGTTTCTTGAACTTCAAGGATAGAAGGGACCCTTGGATGAACACTTTACATACCTTATTGAAGAATTTATGGATATTAATGGTGAAGTCTCTTGAATTTGATTCTTGGATTAATAGACCTAGGGTTTTGTTCTTGAGGATTTTATGAATAATGATTGTATTATGCCTTTAAAGGGCTAAATTTTATGTTATGGGGACTGAAGATCATAGGAAAAAGACCCAATTACTCCTTGAGACACAAGTTTTAAATAAGTGAAAACTGGATTGCTGACGCGTAGGTTGATGTAGCGCGTCGATGGCACCGATACGACATCCACCGTGTCCTGCCAAGATCACATCGACTCACTAGAATTTGACGCTGGTAGCAGAGTAAAATATGAACCAACGCAATAAGCCATGCAGCACACCAAGATCGCATTGATACACTATTTTGGGATTCCAAAGGAGCTTCAAACGAAGTCTGAAAAATCCAAAACTTATCTGGGAACACCTATTGACCTTCCTGATCATGAATTAACTAAAATATAGACATTTAAAGGACTTTAAGGTCGCAAAATGAGATTGCCAACTTTTGAAGGCCTAAAATAAACTAAGTCTGAATACTTAGCTAGAATTTTCTAAGTCTGGGACCCCTTAACAAGCTTGAAGGACTGGATTAAGCTAGAAGTTTTATTTGGTCTTAAAATATATCCCCCTTGGGAAAATTCATCCTTGAATGAGACCGAATAAACTAAGAGTACTAGTAGGCTCAATCTACTTATTGGACATGAACATCTGGGACATGACTATAGGACGGATATTACTGATATACTGAATTACCATGCTGAACATGCATATCTGATGCATGAGTACATAACTGAGCTGGGTCATGAATACATGATTGGGAGTACTGATAAGCTAAGTTTCTCATACTGATCATGCATATCTGATGCATGAATATATAAGTGAACTGACTCATGAACATATAACTGAATATGCAAAGGTAATTGATGACAAGTTTGTAATGGAAATCTGAGCATAAAACTGAATAATATTAAGGAAAGCCATTACCTTAGGCTGAGTCTAGATTAGCAGAAAAGAGGTAAGGATACTTGGTCCACATATCTGCTTCTTCTTCCTAAGTATCTCCCTCAACGGACTGATTCCGCCAAAGAACTTTGACTAGAGAGACTTATTTGTTCCTAAATCTGCGAGTCTGATATCCAAGGATTTTTAATGGAATCTCTTTGAAAGAGAGGTTATTTTGAACATCTATGCCCTCTATAGGGACTATAATTGCTGGGTCACCTATGTACTTCCTTACAAAGGAAACATGGAACACTGGATGAACTGAAGATAAATCTCAAAGCAATTCGAACTCATAAGCTACTTTGTCAAAGCAACTGATAATTTTGAAGGGACTAAAATATCGGGGACTGAGCTTTCCCATATTGTTGAACCTCTTCACTCCCTTCATGGGAGAGATTTTCAAATATACATAATCACCAATCTCAAACTCGAGCTTCTTTCTACGCATATCATCATACGATTTTTGTCGACTCTGAGCTATCTTGATCCTCTCTTTGATCAACTGAACTTTCTCTAGGGTATCGAATACTAGGTCAGGACCTACAATTGTGAGCTCACCCACCTCGAACCAAGCGATTAGAGATCTACACCTCCTACCATAGAAAGCTTTAAATGGAGCCATCTGAATGCTGGAAAGATAGTTGTTGTTGTATGTAAACTCAATCAAAGGCAAGTGGTCATCCCAACTACCTTTAAAATCTATCGCACACGCTAGAAGCATATCTTCCAAAGTCTGAATAGCCCTTTCTACTTGACCATCTATCTGGGGATGAAAGGTTGTACTGAGGTAAACTCGGGTACCAAGACCCTTTTTGAATGCCTTATAGAAATGAGAGGTAAACTAGCTACCTCTATCTAAAACAATGGACAATGGAACACAGTGCAATCTGGCCAAATCTCTGATATAAAGTTTGGCATAATCCTCAATTGAATACGAGGTATGGACAGGAAGAAAGTGGGAAAATTTGGTCACCCTTTCTACGATGACCCAAACTGAATTATGTTGACGACGAGTATGAGGCCAACTCATCACAAAGTCCATTTTCACTTCTTCCCACTTCTAAGTAGGGATACTGAACACCTTTATGGACCTTGATGCTCAATCTTAACCTACTGATATGTTCAGTACTTAGCCACAAATTCTTTAATGTCTCTCTTCAACCCACTCTAGTAATAGATCTTCCATAAATCATGGTACATCTTAGTGGCCCATGGATGAATAGCGTAACACACAACATACACCTCTATAAGAATTCACTACCTTAAGTCATCCACACCTGACACACATAGAGGACCCTGACAATGCAAAACACCATCTCCCCTTTAGGAGAAAACATCCACCTTTTGATCTTTGACTAACTTTTATGACCTGACAAAATTGGGATCTCTATCCTACTTTTCCTTTACTTCAGAAACTAGAGATAATTCTGAACTATTCTAGACCCATACACTACCTTCTATTGAATTAACTAAGCGGATACCTAGTCGGGTAAGCTGATGAACTTCTTGAACTAACTTTTTATTATTATCTGCAACATGAGCAACACTACCTATAAACAATCTACTAAGAGCATCAGCCACTACAATGGCCTTGCCTGGGTGATACAGAATGCTCATATCATAGTCTTTCAACAACTCCAACCACCCTCTCTAATGGAGGTTTAAGTCTTTCTAAGAAAACACATACTGAAGGCCTTTGTTATCTATAAACACATCTACATACACCCCATAAAAGCAGTGCCTCCAAATCTTTAAGGCAAGCACTACTACTGCTAACTCGAGATCATGAGTCAGATAATTCTTCTCATGGGGTTTAAGATGTCTGGAGATGTAAGCTATGACCTTACAATGCTGCATGAGGACATAAACCAAACCTACTCTGGATGCATCATAGTATACCACTAACCCATTAGAACTATTTAGAAGAGTCAAAATTAGGGATGAAGTGAGTCAAGTCTTCAACTTCTGAAAATTCTTCTTGCATAAATCTGACCACTAAAATTTGAATTTCTTCTAAGTCAATCTAGACATAAGGGATGGAATAGATGAAAATCCCTCAACAAACCGCTTGTAATTTCCAACCGAACCCAAGAAACTCTTTATATCTGATGGAGAGATAGGTCTGGTCCAGTTTCTCACCACTTTGGTCTTTTGGGGATCTATCTTAATGCCATCACTGGAAATGATATGGCCAAGGAATGCTACTGACATTAGCCAAAATTTGCACGTACTGAATTTGGCGAATAACTGATGATTTCTTAGATTCTATAATACTATTCTAAGATGTTCTGCATTATCATGTTTACTGCGGGAATAAAATAGGATGTCATCTATGAAAACTATAACGAACATGTCCAAGTACTGCTTTAACACACTATTCATCAAGTCCATGAAATCTGTTGGGGCATTGGTAAAACCAAAGGACATGACTAGGAATTCGTAGTGACCATACCAAATTTTAAAGCTATCTTTAGGATGTCATATTCTTTGACTCTAAGCTAATGATAGCCTGATCTAAGGTCTATCTTAGAAAAGTAACTAGCATCATGAAGTTGGTCAAACAAGTCATCAATTCTAGGAAGGGGATACTTGTTTTTTACTGCGACTTTATTTAATTGGCGGTAGTCAATGCACATCCTGAGAGAATCATCAATTCTCTAATTTCTAAAGGTGCCAATCTATATGGAGGAATCGATATAGGCTGAGTATCTAGAAGAAGATCAATTCTGAAATCTATTTCCCTTTCAAGAGAAATTCTAGGAAGATCTTCGGGAAACACATCTGATAATTCACATGATACTGACACGGATTCAAGAGTTGGGGTTTTTGAACTGGAGTCCTTGAATCACACAAAGTGATAGACACATCTCTTAGATATCATTTTTCTTGCCCGACTGTAAGAAACAAGTTGACCCTTAAACGCGAAAGTACTACCCCTTCACTCTAAGATGGGTTTATTTGGGAACTGGAATAGGACAATTCTATGTCTGCAGTTGATTAAGTCATAGTAGGAATAAAGCCAATCCATGTCGAGAATAACATAAAAATAAGTCATCTTTAATTCGACTAAGTCCGCTGAAGTTATTTTCTGAGATACCATAATCGGATAGTTCCTGTATACCCATTGGGCTATGATGGATTTACTCACTAGGGTAGATACTGAGAAAGGATCTGCTAGAATTTTAGGACTGACTCTAAAATCGACTACTATATAAAGAGTAACAAAAGATAAGGAAGCTCTTGGATCTAGCAAAGCATAAATATGTAAGTGATAAACTTGTAATGTACCAGTGACCACTTCAAGTAAACTTTCCTGATCCTATTGGTACTGAAGAGCATAGAGTCTATTTGTACGTTGGCCACTAATGGTGCTAGAGGAGGCACCTTGCTGATTCAGGCGACCAGACTGAGCTGGAGGACGGTTTTACTGACCCTGAGAACCTGACTAGGGACAATCTCTAACTCTATGGACAAGCTTGCCACATCCAAAAAAAACATCACTACCAGCTCTGCAAATACCCTGATGGTTCTTGATACAAGTCTGACAAAGAGGATTGGTTTGGGCACTACTGACACTACCCTGAGACCTAGAGCCTGGAGCCCTATCTCTATTGTCGTCTATGAATTTTTACACTGGAGCACTAGCAGGGGATGGAGATAGAGCTGAAGATTTTGGGAAGAACTGAGATTGATTCCCACCCTCTGAGTAAGGCTAAGAAAAGTTGAAACTACCTATTCTAGATCTCTTGTTCTTCTTCTCTCTCTCTCCTTATTCTTTTACTCTTCTATCTACTGAACATGGATCATCAGCCTAGCCAAGTCCATCTCCTAATAAAAATTGTGGTCCTATACTATTTGACCACACTATCATTCACCCCAAACATAAAATTACTCATTTAGGATCTGTTATCTGCCACCACATAAGAAGCGTATCAAGCTAATTGAGTAAACTTGAGAGAATACTCTTTTACTGTCATATTGCCCTACTTTAGGTTAATAAACTCTAACATGTTAGCTTCTCTCAGCTCTAGGGGAAAGAATCTATCTAGAAAAGCATTGTCAAACTCCTTCTATTTAATGGGCCCTGCATCCACGGCCCTCTCTACTTTCCACTGTTTGAACCAAGTGTGAGCCATATCCTACAACTGATATATAGCTAGCTCAGCACTGTTACTAGTTGTCACCCCCATAATATTAGTAATCTTTTGCACCTAATCAATATACTCCTAAGGGTCCTTATCTACCTTAGACCCAGTAAATGATGGAGTGTTCATTTAGTTGAAATCCTAAATCTTAGCTACTGCAGTATTGCCCATTGGGTTGGCCGAAATAGCAGTTGGACGTTAATTTTGAATAGCAACTGAATGAGCTAGGGTGGTGAAAGTTGCTCTGAACTCAGTGTGGGAGACATGTTCACCCCTTTATTTGGATGAATGGGCTGAGGGGCTGACGGATCTCCTGTTCCTCTTTCTTGAGTCCTCTTTGGAGGCATTTTCTATAGATGGAAGACAAACTTAAATTAAAAAAGAGTTTATTTGGAGCTCAAGATCACTCGCATGACATGAATACTAAAAAAAAGAAAATTTTTCTTAAAATATCTCATAGCCTCCTATCCATAAATGTGACACGCTACACACCCATGCACAAGACTCTACTAGATGCGGTTTTCAGACTTCCTAGGAAACTGTTGAACCTTAGGCTCGAATACCATGTATGTAACACCCTGAGTCTATACCACAGATGCTACACGATGCTCATAATCCCAAAGTACCATAAGCTAACTCATGACTGGTACCTACTTCAATAACTGAGTAATGACATTGTATAATGTAGAATAATGGGCTAAATTGCCATAAGGTTCAAAACTATAATACTGATGAAAAGAACATGATAAATTCTTATAAAACATCTAAATCTAAAATACTGAATACTTTCTAAACATCTAGTCTTAAAAGCCTCTAAACTAAACTGTCTAAATAAGGAGTTGATGGAAAAATCCCACAACTAACCCTATCTACTGAAATGTTGAATCTAATGAGATAATGATATAAAAGAATATCCTTAAATGATGAGGACTCACTGCTAGTCTACTACTGCTGGCTGAAAGTCTGAACCGCTAAGAATGCTTTGGGGCCTGTACATCTGAACTTATGGTATAAAACACCATAGCTCAAAGAAAAGTATATGCCAGTACGTGTGAATATACTGGTATGCAAAGTGAGGTAAAGGTGAATACAATGGTTCATATGCATGAATTATAACTGACTGAATAACATGAACATGACTGCGTGAGAATACATGCATGAATATATAACTGTAACTGAAATCATAAGTATTCTGAATATTGAGTTTACTAATAACATAGATTACTGATAACTGATATAAATAATAACTGATATAATATTTACTGAGTGACTATGTCTGACAGTCCTATTTTTTATGGAACTAGTTGAGTTCCGTACTGAGCTGAGTAATTGTATCTGATAGTCCTGAAATTTGTAGAACTAAGTTCTTTACTAAAGATTAACACTGAGACTATGAGATATAATCATCTAATCGACATGCCCCTTTTCTGAATAGATTCGGGGTCCAACTTGTAACCCTAGTTGGAAGGGTGTCAGTATCGTGCCACGGGTAAATACACTATGGTAGGTTCTTAAATGAGAATGGTGGGACACTCAACTGTCAGATTAATCCACCTCATAAACCCTCAACTAGCAAGTTTTGATGTCTCAAACTACGCTGGTTACGTAGTTATGGAACACAAGGACTGTTTCTAAGAATCACACCCTCTTCTAGCAAGTAAGTCCCTATCCTTGGGTTTACTCGGTGCTGAATCCTACTCCTAACTGAATAGACACTGAATTGATTTACTAGTTCATACTAGGCTGGACTGATTTTTTACTGATTGTACTAATTTACTGAACTAAGCTGAATTTACTGAGTTTTCTTGAGTTCTGCAACTAAACAAGACTGCTACTTAGCGTGACCTGATTGAGACTGTTCTGTAATTGACACTATCTCTAGGCACACAGCTAACTTATCAGGTATTAAATACCCCCAGGACTCGATAGCATGAAAATAATAAGACATGATAATTCTTGAATACTTGACAATAGTTAGCAACTCCCAATACGAGCTATGAGGCATTTCATCAATCACTTGAAAGTCATGAACTTTCACATGAATAGGAATGCATACTTATACATCATAATTTCATTAAATCAATCTCATGAGCATTCCATCAAACACATACAAGGTAAAGCTTTAACATGGAAGACATTGTGAACATGTGGGTATAGCATAAGTTAATCGTATAGACCACCAAAGGATCACAAAAGAACCATAGTATCAATTTAGTATTTTATCAAACACATAGTAGGCGTAGCTTTATATTTGGGTATGATCAACTATGCTAGTTCATCATGACTTCATAATTTAAGGGTTTCAATATAAGAGAATCAAAATTCAACTTACATGCTATCATAATATCAAGAAACACACAAAGATTTACACTTGGAACACATTCCACAACATCCACATGATTACATTCAAACCCACCACATGGAAATCACAATTCATGTTTTTTTTTTTGAAAAAAGTTTCTTGAACTCCAAGGGGGGAAGGAACCCTTGGATGAACGCTTTACATTCCTTGTTGACGAATTTCTAGAAATTAATGGTGAAGTCTCTTGAATTTGATTCTTGGATTGATAGCCCTAGGGTTTTGTTCTTGAGGATTTTTTGAATAATGATTGTATTATGCCACTAATAGTCTAAACTTCATATTATAGGGACTGGAGGGCGTGGGATGAAGATCCAATTAACCCTTGATGCACGGATTGTAAATGCATGAAAATTGTACTGTCGATGCATAGGTCGACGTAGTGCGTCGATGACACTGATACAATATCCAATGCATTATGCCAAGATCACACCGACATACTGGAATTTGACACTGGTAGCTGGGGAAAATATAAACCAACATGATAGGCCACGCGGTGCGCCACGATCACATTGATACACTATTTTGGGATTCTAAAGAAGCTTCAAACGAAGTCTGAAAAATCCAAAACTTGTCCGGGAACACCTATTGACCTTCCTAATCAAGAATTAACAAAAATATAGACATTTAAAGGACTTTAAAGTCGTGAAATAAGATTGTCAACTTTCGAAGGCCTAAAATAAACTAAGTTTGAATACTTAGCTAGAATTTTCTAAGTCTAGGATCCCTTAACAAGCTTAAAGGACTAAATTAAGCTAGGAATTTTTTGGGGTCATACAATATATTTCCCTTGGGAATATTCGTCCTCAAATGAGACTGACTGAACTGAGAGTACTAGTAGGCTAAATCTTCTTACTGGAGATGAACATCTAGGACATGACTATAGGACTGATATTACTTGTATACTAAATTGTCACACTGAACATGCATATCTGATGCATGAGTACATAACTAAGCTGGTTCATGAAGACATAACTGGGAATACTCATAAGCTAAGTTTCTTACAAAGATCATGCATATCTGATGCATGAATACATGACTGAGCTAACTCATAAACAAACTGAATATACAAAGGTAATTGATACCATGTGTGTAATATAAATCTGAGCATGAAACTAAATAAGCTTAAGGAAAGCCATTACCTTTGGTTGAGTCTGGATTAGCGGGGAAGAGGTGAGGATATTTGGTCCACATGTTTACTTCTTCTTCCCAAGTAGCTCTCTTAATAGACTAATTCCGCTAGAGAACTTTGACTAAAGGGACTTTTTTGCTCCTTAATCTGCGAGTCTGATAGATAAGGGTTTTGATTGGAAGCTCTTTGAAAGAGAGGTTGTTCTGAACATCCATTCCCTCTATAGGGACTACAACTACTGGGTCACCTATGCACTTCTTTAACAAGGAGACATGGAACACTGGATAAACTAAAGACAAATCTAAAAAAAATTCTAGCTCATAAGGTACTTTGCCAAAGCGACTGAGAATTTTGAAAGGACTGACATATCAGGGACTGAGCTATCCCTTCTTCCAGAACGTCTTCACTCTCTTTATGGGATATATTTTAAAAATACACATAATCGCCAATCTTAAACTAGAGATCCTTTCTATGCACATCAACGTACGATTTTAATTAGCTCTGAGCTGTCTTGAACCTCTCGCTAATCAATTGAACTTTCTCTAAGGTATCTGTAATACCTTGATCATTCCCTAATTATAAATCTATCTTTTGAGTGGATAGAGGTGGCTTCCAAAGTGAGTGATGTTTATATTGTGTGTTATTTCTCCAATTTCTACTTTTTATCATGTATAGAAATGAATAAGCTTTCCATCAATACCAATTTCATCAAAATCTAACCTCGAATGACGAAGTTATGGCCATTTTACTGAGCATTACCAGAATTGCCCAGGTTTGATGGTCGATCTAATGGACCATCAAGTCCTTGGCAGACCATCAGTTTTCTCGTAAATCCTAGGTAGTAACCCCTTTTTCTGGCCATCATACGATGGCCAAAATGGTGGGCCTCCAAAAATTTGATTGACTGTCAAGTCGAGGTAGAATGTCCTATTTTTGGCCCTCGAGTGACGTACGATCTAGTGGACTATTAGTTTCCTGACAGATCATCACTTTGACTATCACATCAAGGTAGAATGTCTCAATTTTGGCAGTCGAGTGATGGATAATCTGGTGGATCATCAATTACTCTGACAGACCATCAGTTCGACCATCACAGACCCCGATCAGCAATTTTTAACTCTTTTTAAAAGGGCATTTTGGTCATTTCCACCCCCTTTTTGTCTTATATATATATATATATATATATCCAAGTAGATAAGAGCCATTCATTTTATCTTTAATCTCTTCTAAGAAAATATCTAGAGAACTAGAGTTTCTCTTTTCCAAATCCAAATCATCTCACAGAAATTCAAGAATCATCCATAGATTTCTCCAAGTTGTTCAAGAATTAAGTTCCCCAAGTCAAAGGCATCAAGAATATTAGCCTAAACGTGTGAGAAATAAGTTCCAATCAAGTCTCTTATTCTCAAATTTATAATCCAAGGTATGTGGGGTTAGAACAAGAAAACTCCTTTCATTCTTGTGCCCAAAGATTTAATTTTTATTATTTATTTTCATGAAATTACAAAGTGGGTTTACAACCAAATTACTTTATTAATGATTTTATGAGATTTGAGATGTTCAAGTTCTATATATATGATTATTTCATCATCTTATTTCTTAAATTGAGAACTTACGCCATGAATTGTACATTGCTACTATGAATTGATGATTTCTAAGTGATAAATAATAGCATTCATGATTTTAAGATTTTCCATGAGAAGTTGATTATTGAATATATGTATCAATATTGAGCTTGAGAGTCAAGGATGAGTCCTATGATGTTTCCTTGAAGCTTTTGATATTTGAAATGATTTGATAAGCAAGCGTACTTGATGTTGAGAAAGATTTTTTTGATTTTAAGTCGAGTCAGGAATCCACAGTTGTATATGATTTACAGATGAGATATATTTATGTTTCAGACTTTATGATAGACCCATGAGTTGATATTGATTAAGGTGCATTTCCTAACGCATTTTGAGCTGAGTCTGGGAGGAGTATTTAGCACCGAGCAGGAAATGTGCCATTTCTTCGAAACTACGTGACACTATAGTATTGATACTGATAATTAAGGGATAGAGGTCGAGTATGGGATTGTGATAACAAAATTGAGGTTGTACTCCCTGGAAAGAGTACGACGCTCCCGCCAATGTGGGGTTCTCTCCTTAGGAGGGCAAAATACTGGACTCGATACGGCTCACATGGTTTAGCTTATGTCGGTTATAAGAAACTCCTAAGTCCATAATGATCTAAGTTCCTTGAGTTACCAAGTCAGTCTAAGTCATGAGTCAAAGAGTTTGAGTTGAGTCCAATGATTTATGAGATTTATGAAGCATGTGTTATTATTGATTATTTGTGGAAATTATGTCTCAGGAAATTCAAGCGAAGAGAGTCATTATTGTCACCATGCATGATTTTATATTACATTTATGATATTATTTTAAAATATTGCATACACCCCCACATACTCAGTACATTCCCAAGTAGTGATTCTCATACTTTTCTGTGTTTTATATTTCCTCACGATATAGGTTCAAGTGCTCAGTCTTAGCAACGACAGTAATCTTTGAGTACCTTCATCTATTTTTTTGCAGTTGGTGAGTCCTTATAGTTCGAGGACTTATGTCCCTGATTTTGTCTTGTTAATAAATGGTTGTTTCCTTTCAGATCAGTATAAGTCAGTTGGGGGATCTGTCCCAATGGCTCCTCAGTCTTGTGCAGTAGAGGCTTTGTCAGACTAGAGTACCAGTATGTGCAGAACTTCAGTATTTTGATTGTACAGGATAGTATCTCTTCATATTCCAGTATTTTCATAGCATGATTATTCTTTCTTACTCTAGCTTGATTTTTGTAGTAGTGAGTTCGAAAAGTGATGACAGGCTTAGAGGGTTAGCTTGAGGCCACGTGTGACCTTAAGCACCATGTGATGTCTCGGGATAGGTTCTCGGGTCATTACAAGCTTGGTATTAGAACCTAAGGTTCAAAGATTCCTAGGGAGTCTAACAAGCCGCGTTACGTAGAGTCTTGATCATCAGTGTGTAGTGCGCCACATCTATGAGCAAGAGGCTACGGGGCATTTAAGGAAAAGCTATTTCATTTTTTCTAAAAGTCTATCGTGCCTATGATTATTTCTCTCTGCTATTAATTTGTGCTCTTTTACGACAGAAAATGCCTCCTCGTAGAGCTCACAAAAACAACGAACGACCTCGACCCGTTGATTCTTTAGGTGAGACAGTGTCCCACACTGAGGCAGCTTTTTAGGTGCTAGCCCAGGCAGTTACCGCTAATGCTCAGGCCAATGTTTAAGCTGCAGTTCCACTCTACAATAAAGTAATTCAGCAAAAGCTCAGGTTCACAATTTTATGCGGATGAATCCGCTAGAGTTTTATGGGTCAAGGGCAGGTGAAGACCCACAGATGTATTTTGATGAGTTGAAGAAGATCACCCAAATTATGCATGTAACAGAGGAAGAGAGTGTGGAGCTAACTTTATATCACTTGAAAAATATTTCTTATGATTGGGTGGAGATGTAGAGGAAGAGTAGAGGCAAGGATACCGCTCCCATGAATTGGCAGTTATTCTAGGATGAGCTCTTAAATAAATTCTTTCCCCCAAAGCTGGGGGAAGCGAAATTAAAAGAATTTATGAACTTGAGACAGGGCTCTATGAAAGTTAAGGAGTATTGTCATAAGTTCAACTAGTTATCTAAGTATGCTCCCGGTATGATGGCCGATTCTATAACTAGTATGAGTAAGGTTTTGGCTGGTGCATCTGGTTATGTTGTGAAAAAGTGTAGGTCTGCTATGCTTAATAGGGATATGAACCTTTCTAGACTAATGATTTATGCTCAGCAGATTGAAGCAGACAAGGTAAAAGAGAGAGAGAGAGGGCAAGAGGGAATAAGAGACTTAGATTAGAGTAGCATGGGTATGGTCAGGCTAGATTTTCTGGAGGGAATCGCCCTCAGTTGTAGAACCGTTCACTTATGCCAACGCCTTCATCAACAAGTAATCCCATATTCAGAATCAGGCAGGAGCAGGGTCATAGGTCTACTATGTCCAGGTCCCAGGATAGTATGAGACAAACCTCATCCTCCCCCATGTCCAAAGTATGGTAGGGACCATTCTGGTGAGTGCTTAGTTGATTGGAGGGGTTGTTTTGGTTGTGGTAAGTTGGGCTACAAATTTAGAGATTGCCCATATTCCAGACAAGGGAGTCATGATGTTCATCCCTAGAGTCAGGCTATTAGTGCTCCAGCCCCTTTAGTTCGTCCTACTCCTCCTCAAGGTGCCTCATCTAGTACTACAGGTAGTCAACGCCAGAATCGCTTTTATGCTATACCACCCCGCCAGGAGCAAGAGTATTCACCAGATGTTATTACTAGTACGCTGTGTGTATTTTATTTCAATGTGCATATATTGATGGACCTTGGGTCAAGTCTTCCTTATATGACTTTATTGGTGGCTGTGAATTTTGAAATCAGTGCTGAAAAGATTCCTGGTCCTTTACTGGTTTCTACACCAGTGGGTGAATCTGTTGTTGCTAAGCAAGTGTATAAGAAGTGTCCTATCACTGTCCTTAACAGAATCATGTTTGCAAATTTGATTAAGCTAGATATGGTTGATTTTGGCATTATTCTAGGTATGGATTGGCTTCACTCTTGATATACATCTATAGACTATCGTACTCGTGTAGTCAAGGTGGTCCGAAAATTTTGTAGCTCCCAAGAGTCATTTTATATCCTACCTTAAAGCCAATAAATTGATATCTAAGGGTTGTATCTATCATTTGGTTTGAGTTAAAGTCACAGAGTTCAAGACTCCGACTATTCAGTCTATTAGTATTGTCAAAGAGTTTCTTGATATTTTCCTAAAAAATCTCCCAGGGGTACCTCCCGATAGAGAGATAGAATATGGGATTGATCTTCTTCCCGATACACATCCTATTTCCCGTAAAACTTAAGGAGTTGAAGTAGAAACTCAAAAATCTCTTAGAAAAGGCTTTATTGGACCCAGTGTTTCCCCATGGGGTGCACCTGTTCTATTTGTGCGGAAGAAAGATGGTACATTACGTATGTGCATTAACTACTGTCAACTCAACAAGGTGGCTATTAAGAACAAGTACCCTCTTCCTAGAATCGATGATTTATTTCATCAGCTACAGGGTTCAAGTTATTTCTCAATAATAGATTTGAGATCCGGTTATCACCAACTTAAAGTCATAGAGTGTGATATTCCAAAAACAGCTTTCCACACCCTTTATGGTCATTTTAAATTCCTGGTCTTGTCCTTCGGGCTAACAAATGCCCCAGCAGCTTTTATGGATCTTATGAACCGAGTATTTAAGCGGTATCTAGATTTGTTTATTATTGTGTTCATAGATGATATTCTTGTATATTCCCGAAGTGAGGATGACCATGTGGATCATCTTCGAATTGTCTTGCAGACCCTTAGAGATCATCAGTTGTTTGCCAAATTTAGCAAGTGTGAATTTTGGCTAAGGCCAGTTGTCTTCCTGGGTCATATTGTTTCTTCTAAAGGTATTCGAGTTGATCCTCAAAAGGTAGAAGCTGTGAAATATTGGCCTAGACCTATCTCTCCATCTGATATTAGGAGTTACTTGGGCCTAGTTGGTTACTACCTTCGTTTTATGGAAATTTTCTCTTCCATTGCTGCTCCTTTGACCCGGTTAACCCAAAAGAAAGTTAAATTCCAGTGGTCAGATTCTTATGAGAAGAATTTTAAGGATTTGAAGACTCGACTCACTTCAGCCCCTGTGATTACCCTGCCTAATGGTGTAGATGATTTTGTGGTGTATGGTGATGCTTTGAGAGTTAGTTTAGGGTGCGTGTTGATACAAAAGGGTAAGGTTATAGCCTATGCCTCCCGACAGTTGAAACCTCATGAGAAGAATTATCTGATCCATGATCTCGAATTAGTTGTTGTGGTTTTTGCCTTAAAAATCTAGAGACACTACTTGTACGGTGTTCATATTGATGTCTTTATGGATCACAAGTGTTTGCAGTATGTATTTACTCAGAGAAAGTTAAACCTTCGGCAGAAGCGATTGTTGGAATTGCTAAAGAACTATGATATGAATGTGCTGTACCACCCGAGCAAGGCCAATGTAGTAGCAGATGCCCTTAGCAGATCGTCCATAGGCAGTGTAGCGCATATAGAAGAAGATAAGAAGAAGTTAGACTATGAAGTATATCATTTGGCTAGGTTAGGTATTAGATTTCTTAACTCAGCTCAGGGTAATGTTTGGGTTCAGAGTAGTTCCGAATCTTCCATAGTTTTGAAAGTGAAGGAGAAGAAGGATATGGATTCTTGTTTAGTTGAACTGAAAGGGTCCGTCAAAGACCAAAAGGTAGAGGTTTTCTCCCAAAGGGGAAATGGTGTATTGAGATTTCAAAATAGATTGTGTGTGCCTGATGTTGATGATTTAAGGGAGAGAATTATGGCTGAAGCGCATAGCGCATGATATTCTATTCATTCCGGTGCTACCAAGATGTACCGTAATTTATGGGAAATTTATTGGTGGAATGGTATGAAAAAGGATATAGCAAAGTTCGTAGAGAAGTGTGTAACTTGCCAACAAGTTAAGATAGAGCACCAAAGATCTGATGGGATGATGCAAGAATTTAGCATTCCTACATGGAAGTGGGAAAAGGTGAATATCAATTTCATGACTGGTTTATCTCTCTCTCGTCGTCATCATGATTCTATTTGGGTAGTTATAGACAGGTTGACTTAGTCCGCGCATTTCCTTCCAGTACATACATCTTTCACCACTGAGGACTATGCTAAGATGTACCTCCGAGAGTCAGTCAGGTTGCATGGAGTTCTGTTGTCTATCATCTCCAATAGAGGTACATAATTTACTTCTCAATTTTGGAGAGCCTTCCAGAAGGGTCTTGGCACCCAAGTTCATCTTAGCTCTGGTTTTCATCTGCAAACCGACGGTTAGGCTGAAAGGACTATCCAAACTTTGGAGGATATGTTGAGAGCATGTGTTCTTGATTTCAAAGGGAGTTGGGATGAATATTTTCCATTAATTAAATTTGCGTATAACAACAGTTTTTATGCTAGCATTGGAATGGCTCCATTTGAGGCTTTGTATGGTTGGAGGTATAGATCACCCATAGGTTGGTTTGAAGTAGGTGAGGCTACTGTGATTGGACCTGATGCTATGTTTGAGGCTATGGAGAAATTTAAGTTGATTCGGGAGAGGTTGAAGATAGCTCAAAGTCATTAAAAGTCGTACGCAGATATAAGGAGAAGAGCTCTTGAGTTTGAAGTTGATGATTTGGTGTACTTGAAAATTTTGCCCATGAAAGGGGTGAAGAGATTTGGAAAGAAAGGGAAACTTAGTCCCTGATATGTAGGTCCTTATAGAGTTTCGAATCGTGTTGGGAAGGCAGCTTATGATATTGAGTTGCCTATAGAGTTGTCAGCTGTCCATCCTGTATTTCATGTTTCTATGCTCAAAAAACACATTGGTGATTCTGTTGTTATTGATCCATCAGAGAGCTTTGATGTTCAAGATAGTCTTTCTTATGATGAAGTTCCAATCGAGATCCTAGATTATCAAGTCTGAAAACTAAGGAACAAGGAAGTTTACTTGGTTAAAGCTTTGTGGCGAAATCAATCAGTCGAGGGCGCTACTTGGGAAGCTGAAGCAGATATGCGAGCCAAGTACCCCCATCTCTTCTCCACTAGTTCAAATCAAGCTGAAGGTACTATTCTTCCTCAATTCAGTTTTGTATTCATCTATATGATTACTCTCTCTATGATTCATGCATTCTATGTAATACCCAAAAGTTTAGAGTAAAGTAAGCCCTTCAAGTGGGTCGTTCCAGCTGTGTGTCCTCATTTTTCTTTTGTTCTTAAACTATCTGGCACCATTTGAGGACGAATGTTTCCAAGAGGGATATATTGTAATACCCCGATCATTACTTAAGCATAAATTTGTCTTTTGAGTAAATAGGGGTGGCTTTCATCGATACCAATTTCATCAAAATCCAACATTGGACGAGAAAGTTATAGCCATTTTATTGAGCGTTGCCGGAATCGCCCAGGTTTGACGGTCTATCTAGTGGACCATAAAGTCCTTGGCGGACCGTTAGTTATCCTTTCAAAATAAGGCAGTAACTACTTTTTCTGGCCATCATGTGACGGCCAAAATGGTGGGCTGCCAAAAATTTGACAGACCATCAAGAGGACCATCAAGTCAAGACCGAATGTCCCAATTCTGACCCTCGAGTGATGGACGATCTGGTGGACCATCAGTTTTGTGACGGATCATCACTTCGACCATCACGTCGAGGCAGAATGTCCCCATTTTGGAACTCGAGTGACGGATGATCTGGTGGACCGTCAGTTGCTCTGATGGACCGTCAGTTCGACAGTCACAGACCCCGATCAGCAATTTTCAACTCTTTTTAAAAGGGCATTTTGGTCATTTCCTCCCCTTTTTCGTCTTATATATATATATATATCCAAGTAGAGAATAGTCATTCATTTTCTCTTCAATCTCTTCCAAGAAAATATCTAGACAACTAGGTTTTCTCTTTTCCAAATCCAAATCATCTCCAAGAAATTCAAGAATCTTCCATAAATTTCTCCAAGTTGTTCAAGAATTAAGTTCTCCAAGTCAAAGTCATCAAGAATCTTAGCCTAAAAGTTTGAGAAATAAGTTCCAATCAAGTCTCTTATTCTCAAATTTATAATTCAAGGTATGTGGGGTTTGAACAAGAACACTCCTTTCGTTCTTATGCCCAAAGATTTAATTTTTAATATTTATTTCTATGAAATTGCAAAGTGGGTTTACACCCAAATTACTTTATTAATGATTTTATGAGATTTGAGTTGTTCAATTTTGATATACATGATTATATCATCATCTTATTACTTTAATTGAGAACTTACGCCATGAATTGTACATTGCTACTACGAATTGATGATTTCTAAGTGATAAATGATAAGAGTCCTGATTTTAAGATTTTTCATGAGAAGTTGATTATTAAATATATGTATTGATATTGAGCTTGAGAGTCAAGGACGAGTCCTATGATGTTTCCTTGAAGCTTTTGATATTTGAAATGATTTGCTAAGCAAGTGTACTTGATGTTGAGAAAGATTGTTTTGATTTTGAGTCGAGTTAGGAATCCATAGTTATATATGATTTACAGATGAGATATATTTATGTTTTGGTTTTTATGATAGACCCATGATTTGATATTGATTAAGGTGTATTTCCTAACACGTTCTGAGCTGAGTCTAGGAGGAGTATTTAGCACCGAGTGGGAAATATGGTATTTCTCCGAAACTACGTGCCACCGTAGGATTGAAATTGATAATTGTGGGCCAGAGGTTGAGTATGGAATTGTGATAATGAAATTGAGGTTGTACTCCCTGGCAAGAGTACGACGCTCCCGCCAATGTGGGGTTCTCTCCTTAGGAGGGTAAAACGTTGTACTCCATGTGGCTCACATGGTTTAGTTTATGTCGGTTATAAGGAACTCCCAAGTCCACAATGATCTAAGTTCCTTGAGTTACCAAGTTAGTCGAAGTCATGAGTCAAAGAGTTTGAGTTGAGTCCAATGATTTATGAGATTTATGAAGCATTTGTTATTATTGATGATTTATGGAAATTATGTCTCAAGAAATTCAAGCGAAGAGAGTCATTATTATCAGCATGCATGATTTTATATTACATTTATGATATTATTTTAAAATGTTGCATACACTCCCACATACTCCGTATATTCCCAAATACTGATTCCCATACTCTTCTGTGTTTTATATTTCCTCACGATGTAGGTTCAGGTGCTCAGTATCAGCAACGACAATGATCTTCGAGTACCTCCATCTACATTTCTTTAGTTGGTGAGTCCTCATGGTTCGAGGACCTATGTCCCTGATTTTATCTTGTTAATAGATGGTTGTTTTCTTTTAGATCAGCACGAGTCAGTTGGGGGATCTGTCCCAATGGCTCCTCAGTCTTATGTAGTAGATGCTTTGTCAGACTAGAGTACCAGTATGTGCGGAACTTCATTATTTTGATTGTACAGGACAGTATATCTTCATATTCTAGTATGTTCGTAGTATGATTATTCTTTCTTACTCTAGCTTGATTTCTGTAGTAGTGAGTTTTAAAAATGATGATAGGCTTAGAGGGTTAGCTTGAGGCCACATGTGACCTTAAGCACCACATGATGTCTTGAGATAGGTTCTTAGGTCATTACAGTATCAAATACTAGGTCAGGACCTACAACTGTAGCCTCACCTACCTCAAACCAAGCGATTAGAGATCTGCACCTCCTGCCATTAAGAGCTTAAAACGGAGCCATCTAAAGTCTGGAATGATAGTTTTTGTTGTAAGTAAACTCAATCAAACGCTAGTGGTCATACCAACTACCTTTAAAATCTATCGCACACACTCGCAGCATATCTTCCAAACTCTGAATGGTCCTTTCTGCTTGACTATCTATCTGGGGATGAAAGGATGTATTGAGGTGAACCCGGGTACCAAGACCTTTTTGGAATACCTTCCAGAAATGAGAGGTGAACTGGGTACCTCTTTCTGTGACAATGGACAATGGAACACCATGCAATTTGACCAACTCTCTAATATAAAGTCTGGCATAATCCTCGACTGATTACGAGGTATGGACTAGAAGGAAGTGGGCTGATCTGGTCACCCTGTCTATGATGACCCAAACTGAATCATGCTAATGACGAGTATGAGGAAAATCTGTCACAAAGTCCATGTTCACTTCTTACCACTTCCAATTAGGGTTACTAAACTCCTGCACGGACCTACTTGGCTTATGATGCTCAATCTTAACCTGCTGACAAGTTGAGCACTTAGACACGAATTCTATAATATCTCTCTTCATCCCACTCCACTAATAAATCTCCCACAAATCATGGTACATCTTAATGGTCCATGGATGAATAGATTAACGTGCACCATGCGCCTCTACAAGAATTCACTGCCGCAATTCATCCACACCTAACACACATAGATGACCCTAACAACGCAAAGAACCATCTCCCCTTTGGGAGAAAACCTCCACCTCCTGAGCTCTAACTGACTTTTTCAACTTAACTAAACTGGGATCTCTATCTTGCTTTTCCTTTACTTCAAAAACTACAGATGGTTCTGAATTATTCTGAACCCACATACTACCTTCTGATGAATCAACTAAGCGGACACCTAGTCAAGCAAGCTGATGAACTTCTTGAACTAACTTTTTGTTATTGTCTGCAACATGAGCAAAACTACTAATAGACAGCCTACTGAGAGCATCAGCCACTATATTGACCTTGCCCGGGTGATACAGAATGCTCATATCATAGTCTTTCAATAACTCCAACCACCTTCTCTGATGGAGGTTTAAGTCTTTCTGAGAAAACACATACTGAAGGCTTTAGTGATCTGTCAACACATCTATATGCGCCTTATACAAGTAGTTCCTCCAAATCTTTCAGGCAAACACTACTGCTGCTAACTTGAGATCATTAGTTGGATAATTCTTCTCATGGGGTTTAAGCTGTTTAGAGGTGTAAGCTATGACCATACCATGCTGTATGATGACATAACACAAACCTACTCTGGATGCATCACAGTATACCACAAACCCATCTGAACCATCTAGAAGAGTCAAAACTGGGGCTGAGATGAGTTGAGTCTTTAACTCCTGAAAAATCTTCTCGCATGAATCTGACCACTAAAATTTGACTTTTTTCTAAGTCAATTTGGACATAGAGAATGCAATAGATGAAAATCCATTAACAAACCACCTGTAATAGCTGGCCAAGCCCAATAAACTCCTGATATTTGATGGAGAGATGGGTCTAGGCCAATTTCTCACCACTACGATCTTTTGGGGATCCACCCTAATACCATCACCGGAAATAATATGGCCAAAGAATGCTACTAACCTTAGCCAAGATTCGCACTTACTAAATTTGGTAAATAACTGATGATTTCTAAGAGTTTGCAATACTATTATGAGATAGTCTGTATGATCATGTTCACTACGTGAGTAAACCAGGATGTCATCTATGAAAACTATGATGAATATGTCTAAGTACTACTTGAACACACGGTTCACCAAGTCCATGAAATCTATTGGGGAATTGGTAAGACCAAAGGATATGACTAAGAATTCAAAGTGACCATATCGAGTTCTGAAAGCTCTTCAGTATGTCACATTCTCTGACTCTGAGCTGATGATAGCCTGATCTGAGGTCTATATTAGAAAAGTAACTAGCACCTTGAAGTTGGTCAAAAAATTCATCAATTCTGGAAAGGAAATACTTGTTTTTGACCTTGACTTTATTTAATTGGCAGTAGTCAATGCATATCCTAAGAAAATCATCTTTCTTATGCACGAATAAAATTAGTGCACCCTACGGGGACACACTGGGACTGATGAATCCCTTATCTAGGAGATCCTTCAACTATTCTTTCAATTCTCTGATTTCTACAGGTGTTATTCTGTATGGCAGAATAGATAAATTCTAAGTATCTGGAAGAAGATCAATTCAGAAATCTATTTCTCTTTTGTAAGGAATTTCAGGAAGATCGTTGGGAAATACATATGGTAATTCACATGCTACTGACACTTATTCAAGAGTTGGGGTTTCTGAACTGGAGTCCTTGACTCGCACAAAGTGATAGATATATCCCTTAGATATCATTTTTCTCGCTCGAAGGTAAGAAACAAGCTAACCCCTAAATACTGAAGTACTACCCCTCCACTCTAGGACGGGTTCATTTAGGAACTAGAACTGGAAAATTCTATTTCTGCAGTCGATTGAGGCATAGAAAGAATAAAGCCAATCCATGCCGAGAATGACATCAAAATCAGTCATCTCAAATTCGACTAATCTACTGAAGTTATTTTATGAGATACCATAATCGGATAGTTCTTGTATACCCTTCGGGATATGAATTTTGGCATCTCTATTGCCATCTTTGAATTTTGGCACTGGAGCACTAGCTGAGGATGGAGCTAGAACTGAAGATTTTGGGTGGAACTGAGAACGATTCCCACTCTCTAACTTAGGCTTAGCAAAGTTGAAACTACCTGTTCTAGCTCTCTTATTCTACTTCTCTCTCTCCTTATTTTTTTGCTCTTTTATCTGCTAAGCATGGATCATCAGCCTAGCCAAGTCCATCTCACTAATCAAAATTTTGGTCCTGCACTCTTTGACCATACTATCATTTACCCCAGACATAAACTAACTCATTCAAGATCTGCTATCTCCCACTACATGAGGAGCGTATCTAGCTAATAAAGTAAACTTGAGAGAATACTCTTTCCCTATCATATTGCCCTACTACAGATTAATAAACTCTAACACCTTAACTTTTCTCAGATTTAGGGGAAAGAATCTATCTAGAAAAGCAGTTGTAAACTCCTCCCATTCAATGTGCCTTGCATCCACGGCCCTCTCTACTTTCCTCTATTTGAACCAAGTGTGAGCCACATCCTGCAATTTATATGTAGCTAGATCAACAATCTTACTTATTGTCACCCCCATAATATCAGTAATATTTTGCACCTGATCAAGATACACCAGAGAGTCCTTATCTAACTTAGACCCGGTAAAGGATGGAGGGTTCATTCGGGTGAAGTCCTGAATCCTGGCTGTTGCAGTATTGGCCACTAGGTTGACTCGAATGGCAGTTGGATGTTTATTCTGAGTAGAAAATGAATGAGCTAGGGTGGTAAAAGCTACTCTGAACTAGTGTAGGAGATATGTTCACCCAAAGGATTTGGCTGAACGGGCTGACTGATCTCCCATTCCTCTTCCCTAAATCCTCTTTGGAGGTATTTTATGTAGATGAAAGAGAAACTTGGATTAAAAAAGAGTTTATCTTGAGCTCATTCTCACTCGCATGACATAAATACTGAAAAATAAAATTGTTCCTAAAATATCTCATAGTCTCTTGTCCATAACTGTGGCGCGCTACACACCCATATACAAGACTCTACTAGATGCGACTTTTAGACTTCCTAGGAAAATGTTGAACCTTAGGCTCTGATACCAAGTTTGTAATGCCCCGAGTCTGTACGCCAGACGCTACACTGTGCTCGTAATCCTGAAGGACCACTAGCTAACCCATTACTGGTACCTGCTATAATAATTGACTAATAACACTATATAATATAGAATAATAGGTTGAATGAAATAAGGTTCAAAATTGTAATACTGATGAAAAGAACATGATAAAGTCTGATAAAACATCATAATCTAAAATACTGAATACTGTCTGAACATCTAGTCTTAAAAGCCTCTAAACTAAACTGTTTGAATAAGGAGTCGATGGGACAATCCCCCAACTAACTCCATCTACTAAAATTCTAAATCTAATGAGAAAATAAAATAAATGAATATCCTCGAATGATGAGGACTCACTGCTATTCTACTGCTACTGGATGAAATCTGAACCGCTAAGAATCTTCTGGGCCCGTACGTCTGAACTTATGGTATAACAAATAATAGTGTAAATAAAAGTATATGTCAGTACATGTGAATGTACTGTTATAAAAATTTAGGTAAGGATGAATGCAAGGGTTCATATGCATGAATTATAACTAACTGAATAACTTGAACATGACTGCCTGAGAATATAGCATGAATACATAATTGTAACTGAAGTCATAAGGATTTTGAGTACTGATTTTACTAATAACATGGATTATTGATAATTGATATAACTGATAACTGATATACTATTTACTGAGTGACTATGTCTGACAGTCCTATTTCTAATGGAATTAGCTGTGTTATTTACTGAGCTGAGTAACTGTATCTGACAGTCCTGAAATTTGTAAAACTATCTGAGTTCTTTGCTGAAGACTGAGACTGAGACTATGGGAGGTAATCATCTAATCGACATGCCCCTTTTCTGAATAGATTCGAAGTCCAACCTGTAACCCCAATTAGAAGAGTGTCAGTACCGTGACATGGGTAAAGACGTTGAAGAGATACCCTCATCTAGCAGGTTCTCAAATGAGAATAGTGGGACCCTTAACTGTCAAGTTAATCCACCTCGTGAACCCTCAACTAGCATGTTTTGATGTCTTAACCTATACTGGCTAGCAGGTTATATGCTTTGGTGCAGTTCCCTATTTACTTAGGGTATTTTTGAAGAACAAGCCTATTTTTGTACATTACTCCCTACATCCAAAGGAAAATTATTAGTTTTAGGTGAAACCACTCCGTATTGACCTCGTTAAATCTTTGGTTTGGATCTTGTCATCTTTTAGGTGTTCCGTCATGTTTGGACTTCCATCTTAATTCCCCATTAAAATAGATGTAATACAAAAGTAGACAAGTAGAAAACATATATAGATTTTCAAAAGTAATTTATTTTTAAAAAAATTGAGTTTCAAAAACTTGTATAAAAAATTTTAGAAAATTTTTGTCAGTCATGTCTGTGTTAGCTAAATGAACATCGTCTATATGTGGCTCAATTATTTCTAACATCTATGGAAGCTTTTTGTATACTCATTGTTGTTGCTAGGAAGTTCCACAACATAGTTTTGTAAAAGTTCTGTCATAGTTAGAGATTTTGTCTATCTAGAGACTTTCGCAGCCGGTTTTTCTAAAGTTTGACTTTGGCTTCCTGGTGTTGGGGAATTTGGAATTCATTATAGTATGTTAGTTTAAATTTTAAGGACCTCCTCAAAATTTCTGCCCCAATTTTATACTGTTTGAGATGATCTTACTTGCGAGGGTCTCGATAATTTTTCCCAACGTCTTTGTTGGTCTTTATTCTCTTTTTTCAAATTAAAATGATATTGTTTTGACTTTTTGAGAACCCTTCTAGAATTTCTACACTAGTTTCAATTTCTTGAGGTGATATGAATAAGTTGTTGGGGTACCAGCATATACTACTGAAGCAGTAAGCTGGTCAAACATTGTTCAGGACTATTCTAGGGATGTAGAAAAATCTAAATGGTTGACCGAAGCCGACATTGGCTGCCTACACATCTTATTCTTGAGACTTTAGGTCAAACATAGATTGCACATAAAATGGGAAAGGTAGCTTATCCTAATGGTTTGATTGAAATTGACATAATCCACCTGCATATATCATTCTTGATAATTTAGGTCAAATGTAGTTTGTACATAAAATGAAAAAGGTACATTTTTCTAAGGGGTAGACTGAAGTTGACATAGGCCACTTACGTATCTCATTCTTGAGAATTTGGGTCAAACATGGTTTTTACATATAAGGGACTGATAAATTCTCCTAAAGTGTAAAAAGAAGACAACATAGGCCCACATACATATCCCTTTCTTGTGAATTCAGGTCAGACATAGTTCTTACATAAACAAGGAGGGTAAATTTTTCAAAGGGATTAACTGAAGGCGACATAGGATGCCTACATATCTTATTCTTGAGAATTTAGGTCAAACGTACTTTGTACATAAAATGGAAAGGTATATTTTCCTAAGGAGTTGACCAAAGATGACATAGGCCACCCACATATCTCATTCTTGAAAAATTAGGTCAAACATAGTTCGTGTATAAAACGAAAGGTAAATTCTCCTAAAGAGTTGACCAAAGTCAATGTAGGCGACCTACGTTTCCTATTGAAGAAAGAATCAGTTCACACATAGTTTAGAGCTATGCTAGGGAGACATAGAAGAAACTAAAGGGTTGATCGAAGCTGACATAGATCACTTACATATCTCATTCTTAGGAATTTAGGTCAATCATAGTTCGTACATAAAAAAAGGGAAAGGCAGGTTATCCTAAGGGGCTGAAAAAAGTTGACATAGGCTCCTTCTGCGTCTTTTTCTTGAGAATTCCAATTAAACATTATTCATACATAAAACAAAGAAAAGGTAGTTTTTTCTAAGTGATTGATCGAAGCCGACATAGACCATACATATAAGGGAACGATAAATTCTCCTAAGGTCAAACATGGTTGGTAAATTCAGGTCAAACATGGTTCGTACATATAATGGAATGATAAATTCTCCTAAGAGGTTAAAAGAAGCTAGCATAGGCCCACATACATATCCCTTTCTTGAGAATTCAGGTCAAACGCGGTATGTACATAAAAAGGAGTGGTAAATTTTCCTAAGGGTTAACCGAAGCTAACATAGGATGCCTACGTATTTCATTCTTAAGAATTCAAGTCACACATACTTCGTACTTAAAAGGGAAAGGTTTATTTTGCTAAGGAGTTGACTAAATCCAATATAGGCCACCTACATATCTCATTAGTAAGAACTCAAGTCAAACGTAGTTTGAAATATCATAGAAAAAGTTGTATCAAATTATTTCATTCATTAATCTTTATCACATTAGGGGAAATAGCCACTTGTAAAACTTGATTCCAGGAAGAGGAAAGTGATCTTCCTTTTTTCAAGTCGACTTGTGCTTCATGGATGGTCCAACACGAATTCCAATTAAATCTTTCTAATTCTGATCAAGTAATCCAAATTAAAGTAAAAATCATGATATTTCTCAATGGCATGACTTTTGATTCCATTATGATAATGGTAGATGCCATCACCATCCCTCCATTTTGTAGACCCATTATTTTTTTTTCTCTTATCTGGATAGAGGATTTTTGCTCATACCAACTTGAAGTAGATGACTTCCTATTTATCCTTAAAAGTCGTGAATTCCAAATGATGAATTGTGACACCACTAGTGATGAGCATTCTTGATACAACCTTATCACATGCTAGTGTGGTGTGTGGTCCATGCAAGTGAGCAATTTTCCCTCTATTGATCAAGCCACATTGTTGGCCTTCAATACATACATTCATTTGTTGTATGCCTATTTTGGATCAAATTTTAGGAACATCTATTATGCTTATATTTGGAGTCATTGAGGTCCTCGTGTCTTAAGTGGGAACAAAGTTCTCACAACCTATAACATTTGATAAATCTATGATACTTTCATTATTTCTTGTTCTCTTAAGTAGCTCATTGCATTTTGTTTTAGTATGATATATTTGTCTTCTTGCCTGATCATTGGAAGGAAAGAATGTTTTGTCTGCGTCTTGTGACCACTTTCATTTATCTCATAAGTTCCTTAAGTGTAATTTGTATTCCTTCTTGCATGAGGATTTCGTTCTGCTATCATCTTTTCAATCATCTCATTGGTATTCCCTCTTGCATGAGGCTTTTGTTCTCCTATCATATTTCTAATAATCTTAATGGCTACTTCAAATTTCATAGCTAGTTGTTTGATTTCTATACCAAGGTCCCTTATTGGCGTTTCCTTTCCTTTTTTCAAATATTTGGTTCAACGTAATGATTTTTTTTTGGTTAGGGAAATTTGTTCCTTCAATTCCCTTTTCTTTGTCTTTGCAGCATCCTCTTCTTATACAGTCATTCGATTGACTTTGGCAATTTTTCTATTGGTTGAAACAAACTTCTTGACCACTCTTTATTTTCCACTTTTAACATCTCATCCATTTGGTCTAGCTCCAATAATTCAATGTTGTCCTCAGAACTTCTCCTATTACACTCTCTAGTCCTTCTAGCTCCAATAATTCAATGTTGTCTTCAGAACTTCTCCTATTACTCTCTAATCCTTCTTACTGTGGATTGTTTTGAATCTATAGTCGACCTTCCTGAAATGGTAGAAGTAACTTTTAGGAATTTTGAAGAATGGTTGGGGGATATTTGAGAGATTTGGTAGACTTGGAGTTTTTTGGTTGAACTTTGTATAGTGGGTGTAAATTTAGGGGCTTTAACAAGTAGGAGTGGATAACTTCACCTTTGATTCGAATAAACATAAAACATATAGATAGTTATGCCACATGAGCATGTTATATTATGCGTGCATCCTAATTTAGTGGCCCTTTTGAGCCTAGAGTTGGCCTAATGAGTTTTGAAGAACGTATATGACTTTTAAAAAAATACATTATCCCCAAAAATTATTTTTATAAATATAAAAAATGACATAAATACCAAGTAAGTAGCAAATGAGGATAAAGTCTGTGGGAAGGAAAATAAAAGTAAGTAACAAATAAGGATAAAGTCTTTGGGAAGGAAAATAAAATGCAAGAAAAACTATCACATGTAGCGGATAATATTAAAAAAATACTAGCATCCGGATGATACCTTGTCGGCCTTCAACCTTTTAGTTTTGTTCATCTTATGCCATACGCGATATCAATTGGTGATCAAGTGTCTTTCACATAATTGTAAATTCCATATCTGTTAGGGAAGACAAATATCCTACATTGGTTTTAAGGATTTTCATGACTTCACCGATCCTTGAAGTAATTATTTAGCTTTAAAATTATCTTGAATCTTTTTACAGGGATTGGTTGATCCATATCTACATGAAAGAAAAAAAGGTGATCCTTTTCTCTACCTCAAATAATAATCTATTAGATTAATTGACATATACTTTTTCAACACATAAACATGATTCATTCTGTGATTGACTCATGGTCAAAGGACGCAGGGCAAGTTTTATACATAGGCCCAAAATCTCCCCGGATATTGGATCATCCGTGGCTCATGCCTAAAGAGGTTTTGATTTTTCTTTATCCTAGGTATCTAAAGTAGACTTTGACCAAGTTTCCAAGTGGGCAACTTGGGTTTGAAATTTAATAGCCATCAGACGCCGAGCATACCAATAAACTATTGTATTTCCAACACTTTCATTTAGAATTGATCAATAGTGCCCACGACAATCTTGAACCACCAAAAAGTTAAATATTAATATGGAAGAATGCTATGAATGTAACAGTTAATAATTGTGAAAATTTAAATAATTAATTAAACATGAAATTTAAATATTACAAAATTGAGTAGTTATTCAAATAACATTAGTTCAAATATTCGGTTAGAATCTAATTAGAATCTCCACTAGAGTCACCGTTTTTGTTTTGTGAGAAAATAAAAGAAATAAGGTGAGCCTTTCCTCCAAATTCCAAATAATAATGGGTTACATTTATCGACATATACTACTTCAACACAAAAACATGATTCGTATGTGATTGACTCGTGGTCAATAGATATGGGGTAAGTTTTACTAATAGGCCCAACACCTCCTCAAGTATCGAGTCGTCCTAGGCTCATGCCTAGAAATGATTTTGATTTCACTCTTCATAGGTATCTAAAGTGGGCTTTGACGAGGTTCATAAGTGGACAACTTGGATTTGAAAATACGAACAGTCATCAAATGTCTAAAGTAGCAATCCACTGTTGTATTTTTAACAGTTTAATTATTGATCAATGGAGGCCACTACAACTACAAAACACCAATAGCTAAATATCAGTGAGGAAGTATGTCATGAATGCAACAATTAATAATTGAGGAAATTTAAACAAATAATCAAATAATAAATTCAATATTACAAGATTGAATAGTTAGTCAAATAATGTTATTTCAAATATTTGGTTAGAACCTGATTAGAATCCCAGTGGAGTTGCCATTTCTATTTTGCGGGCAAGTGACTTCTGATATTTTCTCAAATTCAAACACTTAGATAAAAAATTTAAATTCCATTTTCGGAAAAAATAGAGTTGGCACTTACTTTACTTAGGAAAAATTAAGAAACCTTTAAAAATATAAAATAGATAAATTCTTTTGATGTTAAGAAATATGGGTAAATGATTCTTATTAATATTCTTGAAAGGTTGTTAAGGCACCAAGAGTCTCCGCTAACTTGTGGTTATCCAATGTATTTGAAAACCAACTTAGAGTAAAATAATTTGATTGATTTTTGAGGAAAAATGCTTATTCGAAAAGATGTTTGAAAAGTGTTTAGGTAAAACTCATAAAAAATCAACCTATTTATATATCTAGATAAAAAAATATCAAAATATGCATGTGAGTCAATTTTTCTGATTAGCAATTATACATTTTCGTATTCGTGTATGTGGGAGCATATAATTATTTGTTACATAAACAATTATTCTATAAAAATTAAATTTTAATCAAGGAGTATCTTGAAAATTAGTTCAAATATGTATATCTTAATTTACATATTATTTATTCTTAAGAATAATTTATTTGAAAAATATTTATTTGATTTTATTAAACCAAGCGGCTCAGAATTAAATCGGTTTTTAATTGTCTCAAATTCTGATTTATTTTGCCAACTTATTGAATTTGACAAAACCTAAAATCAAATCGACCACAATTACATTGCAATTGACCAATTGATTTTCAAGATGGTTAAAATTTAAATAAATGGCTAAGTTCCTAACTAAATAGGCTATTTAAATAATAGCCTTCCTAACCTTTCTAAATCCTAGCACTTCCCTACCCCAAGACCAGTGGCAACATCAATAATACATCATTATCGTAGGCCAACCACCCTTATAACTCTACTCTCTGTCTCGTACAACAACATCAGCCTACAAAACAACAATAATATCATCGAACAATGGCAAGTTCACCAGTAATAAAGCAGCAACATACAACCTTAACTACAATAACAAACAACATCAACTAGTGACAACAACCAATACTCAACAACTTTGTCTCTTATTCCTCCAATTCTTTTCATCTGCGCACAAGATTAAACTTGCCAAGCATGCCCTCCATACCTTCAAAAATGTTCCAGCAATTTTTCTTCAAATTTATCCATTTCCCTTTTAAAATTCATACTAATTAGTACGAAACTTGCCTCATACAACCTTATCCTCCCTTCAAAATTAAAAATCCATCTGCAATTCTCCCCAAAACCCCATGAAATTTATGCAATATTATCCTGAATTTCCATTTGTGGCACTCCTATGGGTGAAGGTATGGTGCCAAGCTCAACTTATCGTCGTCCATTTTCAGATTAATTAACAGCCGTTGAAATTAGTATTTCTCCAAAATCCCATATAAACTGAACCCAAAAATTGGGTCCTAATAATTTCTCATATAATCCTACTGTTCTCACTGAAGGGGGAAGGGGAGAGAAGATTCGTCAACAAAGAGCCCCAAAGATGCGAGGTATTCACTTGAAAAAAAACGAGAGTGATGCAAGTGTAAAAAAAAATCTGATTTCTTCATGATGCAACAAGAATTTCGATGAAGGCTTGAAGTCCTGATTTGCTGCTTTGAAAAAGGTAAACACCTTGCTCTCTCTTTTTAGCTACTACAACAACAACAATAAACCCAGTGTAATCCCATAAAATGGGATTTGAGTGGGTAAGATGTACGCAGTTCATGCCACTACCACTGAAGAAGTAGAGAGTCTGTTTCCGATAGACCCCGGCTCAACATGAAGAACATTAAACAAAGGGATGTATGGCATAATAGAGAAGTCAGGAATAAGAAATAATAAAATAGGAAGTACGAACTACGAAACATATGGGTGACACGAAATAAGAAAAGTACTAAGACATAAGACAAAGGACACCTACCTAGTAGTAAGCTACACTAACATAACACGTCACCTATGAACACAGACTTAGGTTTACTAACCTGGCTACAAAGGAACTCACCTACCTGCATGTTGCACCCCACACATACACCTTAGCCATCTACCCTTATCCGCAACCTCCACATTTTCCTATCTAGGGTCATATCCTCAGTCAGCTGGAGCTGCTCCATGTCATGTTTAATCACCTTCCTCCAGTATTTCTTCGGTCTATCTCTGCTCCTTTTGAAGCTATCCAAAGCTAGTCTCTCACACCTCCGAACTGGAGCATCCGTGCCCCTCCTCATCACATGCCCAAACCATCTCAGTCTTCCTTCTCGTATCTTGTCCTCCACTAAAGCCATTCCCACCTTTTTCCGGATAATCTCATTCCTAACCTTGTCACCTCTAGTAAGCCCACACATCCAATGCAACATTCTCATTTCCGCCACCTTCGATTTTTGGATGTGAGGGTGTTTGACTGGCCAACATTCCGCTCCATACAACATGGCCGGACGTGCTGCCACTCTATAGAATTTTCCTTTAAGCTTAAGGGTCACGTTCTTATCACACAACACTCCTGAGGCGAGCCTCCACTTCATCCAACCTGCTCCAATACGTTTAGAGACATCCTCATCAACCTCACCATTCCCTTGAATCGTAGATCCAAGATACTTAAATCTGCCCGTCTTGCAGACCTCTTGAGAGCCCAACCTCACCACCCCTTCGTCCTCCTGTCTCAATTCACTAAAATTGCATTCCAAATACTTAGTTTTGGACCTACTCAACCTAAACCCCTTAGACTCAAGGGTTTGCCTCCAAATCTCCAGTTTGTCATTCACACCCCCTCGCGACTCATCAATCAACACTACATCATCCGCAAATAACATACACCAAGGCACCTCATCTTGAATACTCTGCGTCAACACGTCCATCACCAAAGTAAACAGGAACGAACTAAGAGTCGATCCTTGATGCAGCCGGGTCTCGATCGGGAAATGCTCTGAGTCTCCTTCCGCCGTCCTTACCCGGGTCTTTCCTCCATCGTACATGTCCTTAATAGCTCTGATGTACGCCACCGGAACCCCTCTCACCTCCAAGCATCTCCAGAGAACTTCCCTTGAGACCCCTCTCTTTTTAGCTCCTGTTAAAGATTTATTTTTATCCATTATTAGATGTAGTTAATGTATTGTTGTTGTTGGAATCTCACCAAGTGAGAATGCTAGAATTATTTGTTGTATAACACTCTAAAAGCCATAGGGTTTTTGTTGATGATTAAGGTTGACCTTACGAGTTAGTGTTCTTATTTCTTTTGATTCCAATGTTCTTGTTTTAGCTCCTTAAGCTTACTATTTTAGCTTTCTAGCTTTAAATCCATTGTATTATTTTAGTTTGAGTGTTGCTTGCTATAGTTTGATTCATTATTTTAGTATTAATCAAATGTGCTGGCTTTAACTTACCCTTTTTAGTTCACTGTTTTAATTTAAAGCCTTTGTTGGAACCTTAGTTTGTTGTTTATTTAGTCTAAGCTGTTTACTGTACTAAGAAAATTATAGTGGGTCACTTTCCTTAGAAGTAAATATCCCATGAAGTTTTGGGGATTTACAGTGTTGTTGAAAGTCGGATAAGTTCATTAGTAAAATTATTAATGAATCATCGATGACCTTTTTGTTTGTGGTCTAATATCACCGGCCATAAAGAGGATGAGGATGATCTAGGGTATTTGTCTGTTTTTCTATGATTTTTCATTGATTTAAAGAATATCCTTATTTTTTCAAGCTATTTGTGTTACAAAATGAATAGGAGTCTAAATAGTTTGTGTTGGGTCATAAAACCATTGAGATATTTACTTTCTCGTCTTTCTTTTCATCTACTTTTTCTATTGATTCCCAGGTCCCCCCGCCCCCCTCCCCCTCCCCCCCTTCCTTTCTCCTAAATGATGACGTCATATGATGAACGGTGGGAATGTAGAGTCTTCATCTCCAACGTGCAAAGTTCAAAAATGGCTATCTCAAGTTTCAATAGCTTATTTGTTTGTTCGAAACACCGCTTTGTGATTAATAAAAATAAGTGATTGAGGTTGATTTTGTCCAGGTTTTGATCTGGTTTAATTTTAGACCATTATATGAAACTTCATTTTTAAGATTACTTAGAAAGAATTCACGTGTGTATGATGATATCTATTTCTTTTCAGAATTATGTACTGTAAGAGTTGAGGTATATTGCGCTGTCACTTGGTGTTCTAGTTTGGATATCTATGTTAGATAGATTTAATCTGTTCATAAGCATGTGTACCCCTTTCCCTTCTCCCCTGTATGATCACTGTTTTGGGGTTTGTTTTGAGTTTGCTCTGACTAAGCTATGTGTGTATTCAAAAATCAGTTAGCTACTTGCATCCACCTACTTGCAACGTGAGACTTTTTAGCATGTAAGGTGAGTTGATTTTGTGGTTTTACTGAAGTTGTCTATGGTTGATACTAGTTGGTTTCAAACTCTTGAACTTACTAAGAATTTCGATTGACGTGATTCCGATTTAAACTTGAATAATCCCACTAGTCAAGTTTCTAGCTGCAACACCTTCTTGATAATCTCTTTCGTGATCTGAAATTGAACCCATATTATTTTAACATGTTGCCCTATGTTTGTACATTGTCGGTTCATGTTTTCTGCATTAGCATGACCACATTGTCACTGTCCAGTGATATTACACATAGGTTTTTAAATGAAATTTGAATTTAAACTTCTCGGTATGGGTTCACCAAGTGTTTCGGGTGAAACCGGTGAATGATATCTCCTCTTGAAACATGGAAATTTGTGTTGTTTGAATTAAGAGTCAGACAAGTCTTTCCTTATAATGTTCACTTGCTTTTAATTCCTTAGTTGTAATGAAGTTTGAATTAAAATACTTATTCTTGTCAAGTATATTGTTCCATCACCTAGAGAATGTATATTAATTTCCTTTTCTTTGTTTGAATCATGTGAAACCAAAGCATTTGAGTCCATCATGGACTCATCCTTGCATTTCCCTGTGAAGACAAGAAAGAAATGGGCTACAACCCAAGTGAAGTTGCAGGGGCAAATCAAAAGGCTCTAAAAGTCCAAGATTAGCCTAGGACAGGTGGGCAAGACCCAAATTAATTAGGACAGACGCAAAAAGTGAATGGGAATAGTCATACACTATCATAGGCACTTCTAATTTCTTTGGAGATTAGGCTTAACCCACTTCAAGTTGGTTGTCCATTTTTGACACTCGTAGGGGTTTGAGCCTTAATGCCTAAACCACCTTCGAATTTGGGCCTTAATGCCTAAACCACCTTCTCCTATCTCATACTGAAAATTATGTCATAGACTCAAATATGAGTGACTTTAGATATTTGACTTCAATAAAAAATGTCTTTAAAAAATAACCTTCTTTACTTTTTAAGTATAGTAGAAGTACCATTTTGTTCCTCTACACCTCAAATATATTTTTTAAACTTTCCATACTTATTTGTCTCTCAAATTTTATTTTTTATTATTCACTTTTTATTTTTTCCTTTAATTTGATTGTTCTATTTTTTATTATTTTTACTTTTTTATTTTTTCCTTTAATTTATTATTCTATTTTTTAATTATTTTCACTTTTTATTTTTTCGTTTAATTTTATTTTTATTTTATTTTTTTATCTCAATCTTTATTTTTTTTCTCTTTTTTTTTTCTCAAGAATTATCTATTTCTTTTTTTTTTCCTTTTTTGAATTCATTTGTTTTTAACCTTTATTTTTCTTTTATTTTTGGTTTTTATCAGTTCTCTTCTTTTTTCCCCCCTCATTTTTCTCAAATTTTATTTTTATTTTTTCCTCTCATTTTTTATTTTCTCAATTTTTTTTAATTCTTCGTTTTTTTCTTAATTTTTATTTTTTTCTTGCCTTTTTTTTCACTTTTTTTTCTATTTTGTTTGATCGCTTTTTTCTTTTTTTAGTTCTCTTTTTTTCCCTCATTTTTCTCGAACTTTATTTTTATTGTTTCTCTCATTTTTATTTTTCTCAATTTTTTTAATTCTTCATTTTTTTCTTGATTTTTATTTTTTTCTTTTCTTTTTTCCTCGATCTTTTTTTTATTTCTCTATTTTGTTTGATTGTTTTTTTCTTTTTTCTCAACTTCTATTATATTTTGCTAATAAATAAAAAATTGGATAATCTGCAAATGTATCTTTTTTTTTTTGACATCAAAGCAAATTTAAGGGCATGAATTGTTGTTATGAAGTTTTTTGAAAATTCTTGATATAAGTCGTGTCTTTGTAGAATATCTCGTAAATAAAGGCATAATGTGGTAGTGTCAACTCTTGTCCGTGGGGCATAGTTTATTATTTGAAAGTCCTTAAGCTAAGACAAGAGTTGTAGAATATTTCATAAATGAAGATATAATGTGATAGTGTCAACTCTTTCCCGTGAGGCATAATTTGTAGTTTGAAAGTCTTTGAGGTAAGTTTTTCCTTTAAGGCAAGAGTTGTAGAACATCTCATAAATAAAGACATAACGTGGTAGTGTCAACTTTTGCCCGTGGGACATAATTTGTAGTTTGAAAGTCCTTGAGCTAAGTCTTGCCTCTAAGGCAATAGTTGTAGAATATCTCATAAATGAAAACATAATGTAGTAGAGTCAACTCTTGCCCGTGGGGCATAATTTGTAGTTTAAAAGTCCTTGAGCTAATTAAGTCTTTGCTCTAAGACAAGAGTTGTAGAACATCTCATAAATGAAAACATAACGTGTTAGTGTCAACTCTTGCCCGTTGGGCATAATTTTTAGTTTGAAAGTTCTTGAGCTAAGTCTTGCTTCTAAGGCAATAGTTGTAGAACATTTCATAAATGAAAACATAACGTGGTAGAGTCAACACTTGCCCATGGGGCATAATTTGTAGTTTAAAAGTCCTTGAGCTAATTAAGTCCCGCCTCTAAGGCAATAGTTGTAGAACATCTCATAAATGAAAACATAACATGGTAGTGTCAACTCTTGCCCGTGGGGCATTATATGTTGTTTGCAAGTCCATGAGCTAAGTCTTGCCTCTAAGACAATAGTTGTAGAACATCTCATAAACCAAAATACAATAGTGTCGACTCTTGCCCATGAAACATAACTTGTTGTTTGAAAATTCTTGAGCTAAGTCTTGCCTTTAAGACACTAGTTGTAGAACATATCTTAAATGAAAACATAACGTGGTTGAGTCAATTCTTGCCCGTGGGGTATAATTTGTTGTTTGAAAGTTCTTGAGCTAAGTCTTTCCTCTAAGATAAGAATTATAAAATATCTCATAATTCAAAATATAATGTGGTAGTATTGACTCTTGCCCATGAAACATGACTTGTTATTTGAAAGTCATAAGTCTTGTCTCTACAATAATGTAGTGTCAACTCTTGCCTATGAAACGTAGCTTATTGTTCGAAAGCCCTAAGTCTTGCCTTTATAATGTGATAGTGTCAACTCTTGCTTATGAGATGTAACTTGAATGGAAGAAATTGAAAAAAAGAACAAAAATAACAAAAATTGTGGCAAAAAAAGAAAATGAAGAAAAATATTAAAAAAAATAAAAATCAAAGAAAATGTAGAAGTTGAGAGAGAATAGGAAAAAATAAAAGTTGATAAAAATAAAAAGATTAAATAAAAATAAAGGTCGAGAAAAATTTAAAAAGAAAAAAATCAAAGAAAAATTAAAAAAAATATTTTTTTTTTAAAAAAAAAAAAAAAAAAAAGTTGAGAGAAAAAAAAGTAAGGGTTGAGAAAATTAAAAATAAAAAGAGAAAAGAAAAAATAAAAATCAAAGTAAAATTAAAAAGAGAAAAAAAATAAAAGTTGAGAGATATAAATATGGAGTTGTTATCCATTATGAGGATCATTTATGTAATTTACTCCATTGATCAGGGGCAATTTTGTCCAAAAGAATATTAGTTAATAGATAAAGGCTATTTTAAGAAAGCTTTTTTATTTGGGACTAAAATTTGAAAGTCATCCCAATTTGGGTCTATTTTTTAGATTCACCTTATCTCATATTTGCATATTAATTGTATCATTATAAATTATTTGTAAATGCAAAATTTATATTTAACTTAGTTGAGAAAATTGAAGGAAAGATGTCTTTTAAGTCTTGAATGAAGGATTGGTGACACTGACCAACAGATAGGGTCAAATATCATTAGGAAACTTGATTAAGTTAATTGTGGACTTGATTAATATTTTCAAAACTTTCTAATCTTTTCAAAAATACAAATCAAGCCAACCCACACCTGTCTTCAATCCAAATCAATCACTCTCTCCTCTCTCTCCTCTCTCTCCAACTTCTTTCAACTCTCTCCCAACCAACAGTTCTGCAAAATTTCTCCCTTCAACCCCCGACGACTTCTACCTCCGGGGACAAATAGTTGGGCTTCGAGTTCCCCTCTTTTCTCCCTTCAACTTTCAGCGACAAATAATTGGGTTTCGAGTTCCCCTCTTCAAATTCAATCAACCTGTCTCTTATCCCTCTCTCGACGGCTTCTCTCAACTCTCTCCCAACCAACTGTTCTGCAAATTTCTCATTTCAATCCTCGGCGACTTCAACATCCGACTACAAATAGTTGGGCTTTGAGTTCCTTTTCGACTTCAACCTTCAAATGACGTGACAACCTTGCTCTCCGGCCACAACAACTTCGAATTCTTCATCGTTCATTTTCTTCTTTCACAGGTAAAAATTTATGGCCTTTTTAGTTTTGAAGAAAATAAGGAACTTGAGCCAACTTCTCTTATAGTATTAGTTAACAATTTCTATATTTGTTGTACTAATTTGAAATGCTGTCTGAAATGGCCTTTTTATTGTTTGTGTTTATAAAAACAAAATGACAATTTGGTTTGATTTGTTCTGTTCTTGTTCTTGGTAAAAATGGTGAAATTGTTGTTTTTTTGTTAAATAAAATTGTGCTACTATTTTTTGTTTCCTCCGACAGATTACTCATCTAGTGCAACATATTAACCATCTGATGCAACAGATTTATTATATGATGCACCAGATTAACAATATGATGCATCAGAGGAACCATCAGATTACAATTCTGATGCAATAGATTAATAAACTGATGCAACAGATTAACTATCTGATGCAACAGCTTTACCATATGTTGTAATAGATTAAGCATCGGATAAAAAATCTGATGCAACTAATTAACTATCTGGTGCAATGGAAGAACTATCAGATTAATGATTTGATGCAACAGATGAACCTTTTGTTGGATAAAATCCTATCAACTCTTCCTACAGGAAATGTCTAAGACTTGATTTTTTCAACTGATCATTCATCTTCCACGATAGATGACCCTCTATCCTATGTTGGAAGAAATCTAAACAATATTGATCGTTGATAACTGTTCTAACAGATCACTCATGTGTTGCAATAGATGTGTGACTTATTGCACAGACCATTCATCTTTCTCAGCAGATGAGTGATGTTTTGTATTGTCGCAACAAATTACTCAGTCGTTGCTGCAGGTTAGTTAACTGCTCTAACAGATCACTCATATGTTGCAACAGATGTGTGATCTGTTACACAAACCATTTATCTTTCTCAACAGATGAGTGATATATTTTGTACTATTGCAACAGATTATTTAACTGTTCAAACAGATCACTCATATGTTGCAACAGATAATGTCATAACAATTTTCTGATCTGTTGAAAAGATCATTTATCTGTCTTAAAAGATGAGTGATATGTTTTGTATTACTACAACAGATTACTCATCTGCTGCAACAGTTTGGTTATATGCTGCAATAGATATACTATCTGGTGCAACAGATTGATGATATGTTGCAACTATTATTTTACTGTTTTGCTTGTTTGATTTACTGTTATCCTTTTTTAACGACAATAATATATTATTTTATGTTCCTGCTAATTTTAGATAATATGGTTTCGAAAAGAACAGAAACCGAATCAAGTCCAAGTAAAGGAACAAGTGAAGCAGCTAGGCTACATCCACTACTCTATGAGCTTGCTTTATAGGCGTTATCAGATGCTAATAGCCCTTTCACCGAAGAGCTGGTCAAAGCCTTCAACATTGATCGTTATCCTGTGAGAATGCAGTGTGATGGTGTCGTAGATTTAACGGGTGATTTCGTGATTAAGTCAGCCATGGGAAATCTTTCGACGCCTTCAGAAAAATACTTCGAGAACAAAAGTTGGATGCTTATTTCAGGGACAACTGCTTTGGGAAATATCTTGATTTGTCGGAGGACAATAATGCTCGTTTCCAAATGAAAATGGTATATGAACTACTCAAGCGTAAGTTTATGTATGAAACAAAAATAAGATAGATGAGGTGTGGATAAATTACTGTGGCATGCTTGGTTGTTTTGGTTGGAAGGAGTTTGTCATAGTTACTGGACTAAAATGTTATCCTCCTTCTCAAGTTATACCTATTCTAACAAAAAAAAAAGCTCCCCGCACACCCAACAAAGGCAAAGGCAAGTGTGATCGTGATGACCTGGTGTCCATTGTTGTTTCAAGCTTCAAAAACAAAAATTTGATAGAAGCGCTAAAAGGTAAAGGACTTTCAAAGAATCACAAGCAGTCATTATGCTTGGTTTGGTTTGTACATAATATTCTTTGAGTGAGAGACGTTAACAACATCATAAGCCTCGGTTTAATAAAGCTCTCTGAGGATCTTGATTCGTTTAACAACTATTCTTGGGGATATGTAAGCTTCAAAATGATTGTCAAGCTTCAAGCTGGCCTCCAAATTCAATTTTTGCCCTCAATCCAATAGCAAAAATTTAGTTTAGTTGAAGGATGCAAAAAAAAAAAAATCCAAGAGCAAAAATTGAATTTGGCCAAGAAATGTTTAGAAAAATCGATTGCTCTTGATGAAATTGAATAAATAGATGACTAGCAAGTTGCAACAGACGCCACAACTGATGGAAAAACAAACTGATATATCCATCTGTTGCAACAGATTGTCCATATGTTGTAAGTTATCTGACAGGTGGAATATATTTTGCAACAGATTACCAATCTTTCTCTTTCGAAAATACAAAAAAAAAATAAAATATTATATTTAGATCCCTTTTTTTTTCTAATTTACTTATTAATAAAGTCACCAGTTTTATTTAAGTAACACTAGCACATAAATTTCGGATAGTTTCAGCAGTATTACATTAAATTCCGGATAGTTTGCTAATTACATCTTACCCCGGAATTTCGAATTGTGATACATATGTTAAGCAGTTATACATATGTATATGTATCACTAGTATATACATATATATACCGTAGTGATACATATATCATATGTATTACTAGTAAATATGAATTCGGGATTTTATGTAATTTTCTTAAAACATTAAGGGATATTGTGTAATATGGTGTCTTAAATGGGATTTGTGTAAGTTTTCCATTTAAGGGGTATGAACAGTCGTGGTTTTTTGTTTGACTAAGTCCAGTCCCTTCCAATTCAATCATTTTATAAATAGATCCCTCCGGTCTCCTCACTCACTCTCGTTCATTCTACTATACTTACAATACTAATATGTCAGATCTAGATTCGTACAAGAAGGTTCATATCGAGTTCTTGCAGGAACTTCAAAGGCAGTTTGATGAACTCTGGAGGGATTTGGCCGACTTCCGAGCAAGGCTGAGGAGGGCCTTGCTGCTGCTGAATGAAAATTGTCAGGTTGACAATAATAATATTCTTATTTAATATTTAATTATCATTCTATTTATTCCCTATTCTTAACATGTCAGCGGTTGGAGTTAGGGATACGGTCATGATGAGAAATTCTCCTAAAAATGGTTCGTTAATAAATAATAAGGAATTAAATGATATTATAATCGTAAAAGAAAGATTATTTAATTTAAAAAAAGTCACAACATTAGATTAATTTAATTAATATATATATATATATATATATATGATTTTTAAGAAAAAATTTAATAAATAGTCGTGACTGTGACTTTTGTCTAAACACATTCAACAAACAAACAAAAACAAAAAACGGTTCTGATGCATCAAATTCCTCATCTATTGCGACTTATGAATCAGTTAGAAGAAATAAAAAAAGCTCCTTAAACAGATGGTCGATTTATAGCAACAGATGGTATATCTGTTGAAATAGATGGGTTATCTGATGCAACAGATATACAATCTATTGCCATAACTCAATTAATAAAAATAGTTATTAAAGAAACAGAATGGTTATTGAAAATCAGGTGTATTCGATTTTTAAATTGAGAACAAAGTTATTTAAATTTAATAAGCTTAAAAGTCATGACTTGTCACAATAATAAAAAAACTCACCACCAGCTTGATTTAATTAAGTCATTTCTTTTCACAGAAAATAATAAGAAAATAAATGATAAACACAATTTAAATCATAAAAAACTCACCAGAAATATTCTTGTTTTTAAATCTTCTTTATTAATTTATATAATTAAAAAGTCAGAAAATTTGAATGTCATTTATTTTTTTTAAAAGATATATATATAAATATTATATGTTGCAACAAATATATTATCTAATGCAACAGGTTAACTATTTGTTGCAACGGATGATATATTTGTTGTAATAGATGATTTATCTGATGCAACAGATATATAATCTGTTGTCCAATTCAGTGTAAAAAAAAAATGATTTCTGGAAATAACTAATTATTAATAATAATAAAGCTGAAGAGTCATGACTTATCATAATATTGATTAATTTAATTAAGTCATAACTTTTTACAGTAATCAAGAATGTCATTAATAAATGGAGGTGAACAGTTGTGCCTTTAAATCTGCTTTATTAATTTATGTAATTAAAAAGTCAGAAAATTTGAATGTCATGAAGATAATTTTTTTTTTGAAAAAACATATATATTATATGTTGCAACAGATATATTATCTGATGCAACAGATTATCTATTTGTTGCAAATCATAATAAATCTGTTGTAATAGATGATTTATCTGATGTAACAGATATACTATCTGTTGTCCAAGATAGTGTAAAAAATTGGTTCCTAGAAAGAACTAATTATTAATAATAATAAAGCGAAAAAATCATGACTTATCTTAATATTGATTAATTTAATTAAGTCATAAGTTTTTACAGTAATCAAGAATGTCATTAATAAATGGAGGTGAACATTTGCGATTTTTTGCCTAACTCATTCAAGTTCAATCCTCTATAAATAGGTTCTTCCGTACTCAATCGTTCGTTCTACTACACTATTTATTTCTCGCTCTTGTTACACCTTCAACTACTTTCTCTTCAAGGACTTGATAGCTTTTTCCTATCTCTGGTAAGTTTTTTTCTTGATTTTTGTGTAAATATACGTTGTATTAAATTACATTCCAATTCTTTCTATTTTTTACTTTTGTGTTTACATGTGTGTTTTGTCAACTTATGCGTTTTTTAGATATGACTGATCCTGTGTAGGATGTCGCTATTTTATGAGACGCTATGAGGGAACTGCAGAAGGAGGTTCATGGCCTGCATTGGGAGTTAGCCGCCGTCAGAGTAAGGATACTGCGGGAGATCCGCAGGCTGCGGAGGGGGCTGCTGCTGCCCTTTGAAGATTGGTCGGCTGGCCATACAAATAATAATGATGTTAATAATGATGATAATAATAATTAAGCTTTTTTTCGTTATCTATGAATTTTTTTTTTTTTTATAAAAAATTATGTTTGATGTACTTGACTTTTTATTTCTTATTTAATTTTCATGCTGTCTATTTCTATTTCTTCACGAATGACATGTCTACAATTAAGGAATAATTTGATTCCAGTATCAATAGCAAGAACATATGAGTTATTTGTTAGGTTTTGTGTGTGACAGGAGTTGTATCTGAATTTTGTTGTTCGAAACATATTAGTAATCTGATGAAATAGATTATTTATCTGTTGAAATAGATTACTAATCTGGTGCAACAGAATACCCATCTATTTGATTCGTATTACGGGCACCTAAAACCCTTAAACATGAATTCATCCAACATGAGTCTACTATTACAACAGAACATTTATCTATTGTCGCAGATAATGGATCTGTTTAAACTAATGTTCTTATATTGCATTCATGTTCGCGTGCAGGTTATTGTTGAAAAAACAACACATTAACAATTATCCAGATTCAACTAACAAGCATAATCTGAATTACCAAAGTCTTCTCTCAAGTAAATTTCAAAGTTGAAAGTGATTTACGAAATAAAATTTGACATAAGAATTTGGTTAGAGAGCAGCAGTTGGGGTAACAACAACAACAACAACAACAATGGTCAACAAAAAGAATACGAAGATGATAATGAAGTATAAGATGATGATAATGAATCAGAAGAAGATGATAATGAATCGAAAGATGATGAATAAAGCAACAGCAACAATGAACAACAAATATCGCGAAGAGAGAGAAAATAACAACGGATGAGGAGAGAGAAAAAGACTTTTTTTCCCTTCATTCCCCGTTATATATTAACTAACATTTAGATCAAAGTATAAATTTAAAAGCTTGTGGGTTATTTTGAAATTTTTAAAACTTTCTTAAACCATAATTAAGTAATTGTCACCTCTACTCAATTATTAAGAATTGTGTCACCTACACCTCATTTTAAAACTCTTTTATCACCTGTGGCCCAAACCCCCAACTTAGTTGAAATCCTTTTTAGAATTGTCGTGTTTTTCAAATAATTTTCTTATGAATTAGATTAATTTGGTTTCTATTTTTTTTTTAAAAAAATTAAATTGGTTTTCCTTTTTCTCGGACTTTTCTGGATAAAGTTTCAATTGGAATAAAGATGAGAATTTACTTTACTTTCGTCTAAAAAATTTTCAAATCTCTTTTTAAATAAGCAGTTTTTACTCAAAAATTAATCAAATAATTTTACTCTTAATTCATACAAGTTGATTTTCAAATAATAAAACCACAAGTTAGAGGATATTCTTGGTGTCATAACAACCTTCAAGGAGTATTAATGAGAATCATTTACCAATTTCTTAAATTCAAAAGACTTTATCGATTTTAGTCTTTTGAATATATTTAAAAAAAATTTTAATTTTTTTTAAATAAATTAAGTGGCTACTTTGTTTTTTTGAAAATCAAATTTGAATGTTTTTTAAGTGTTTGAACTTGAAAATACACCAAAAGTTATTTTTCCACAAAACAGAAATGACGAATCTACCGGAGATTCTGACTAGGCTCTAATCAAATATTTTAACTAGTGTTATTTGACTAACTATTCGTTTTACAATATTTGAATTGTTTATTTTTTTAAATTCCGACAATTATTAACTGTTGTATTCATGACATACTTTCTTCTTGATATTTAACTATTTGGTGTTTCACGGTTATCATGATCCTATTTATCTTTTTTCAAATAAAAGTGTTGGAAATACAATAGCTTTTTGATATGTTAAGAATCTGATGGTTGTTTGTATTTTCAAACATAAGTTGTCTACTTGGGAACCTGATCAAAGCCGACTCTAGATACCTAGTATAGTGCGAAACCAAAACACTCTTTAGACATGAGCCCAGGATGACCCAATACCTAATGGGTCCATTAGTAAATCTTACCCTACATCTATTAACAAGTAGATCATTGATGAATCATGCGTTAGTGTTAAAGGGGTATTGGGTCCATTAGTAAATCTTACCCTACTTCTTGTGCATTCTCCTCTTCTGTTTTCTCTTTATCTCATTTATTGTTTTCTTCTTCACAACCACTTTTTTTATTTTTATCATCTTTATCCTGCCTGTCTTTGTTATGATCCTCCTTCTCCACACCAGCTGATCCATCAACTTTGTTTTCTTCTTCACAAATAACTTCTTTATTTTTTTCTTCTTCTTTCTCTGCATTACCTTCATCGAGATTTTCCTTCTCTACAACAGTTGCAACCTCAGGGATCATTACCTCATCAGCATTGATGGAGGCTTGTTCCAAAGCTGCTGCCTCAATGAGCGCTTCTTTAATGCACCTGTCATCGCGGACAGCCCTCGCCATTGAATGCTGACTTTGCACCTGCACATATGCATTTTCAAGTATTTACCATATATAATAAACTAAGATATCGGTTGATGAAGAATGGTATAGATTCTATTATTAAGTAAAAGGGATTATATAAAATATGCAACTTTTATAATATATAGAGCAGATATTACTTTTAGCTTCAGCTCTCTTCTTTTGCTTCTTTTTTTCTGCTCTGCTCAGCCTCTCCTCTTTCACAAAATCAACGATGTTCTTGATCGACTTCTCCTTCCTAAACACACGCTCTTCCATATTTTCAATCATCGGTGTCTTTCCCGATGCTCTCGGCTTACTTGTCCCCACACCTCGAGTGAGATGCCTTGAAACAATATTTTCACCCAAATCCTGGTCATCATTCCCATCCTCACCATCCTCCGATGAGGTGATGATAGTCACACCCTCCAGATGGGCCTTCAAGCTATCTATGAATACATTCTTCGGTTCATCCGTGAATTCTTTGAACTTTTTCATGTAGTGCTACTTCATTTCACGGACTATGGGGATAAGGTACGGACGTACTCTCTACAGATAAATAGACAAATATGATTGATTAGCAACACAATATTGGTAAAAGTATTCTTCAAAAAAATAGTTTCATACCTTTATGCTCCATCCGTTCAATAATAAATTGCCTTCGATTAGTTTATCGTTTTTTGAGGTGTGCCATCTAAGCAATCGAGAAATGGGCAGCGGTCTTCAGTTGATTTACCATTTCCCTTGCCGAGCGTAGGAAAGGCTTCGTATATCCAAATCTATGATCAAAAGAAAAAAAATAAAAACATAAAAATGAGAGTACGTATACTATAGACACCATAGATGAATTACAATATATAATAAACTACTTCAATGGTATATAATCAAATACCATAAATGCCCAAAGAAATTCGTAGAACGCGTACGATGAAACTCCCTTTGTCTTAAATGTCTTCTTCTGCCTGCTGAAGTCTATCCTCTTCGTTTGATAGTCTAGAGTCGAGGAAAATGACTCCTTACCCCAAGGGTATCTCTCAAAGAAGCCCAAGTTATCCACCATCTTGATGGTGTCTATGTCCACGATTTTTGACAAGTCGCGTGCAAGCAATATGCAGTGCATGAACCAAACCAAGCAACATTTGAACTTGTCCTCCTTGTCCAGCCTCCCACCTCTAATAAGCTTCAACAATCTCTTCGTATTTACACTCCTCTTTTTCACAATCTTTTTGAAAAAAGTTTCATCCTTCTTCATTGCTTTAATATATTTTAAATCACGGGGATAACACCCATTGTTTAAACCTGTGATTAGCGCAAACTCCTCCAGGCCAAAATATGCAGGCCCATCATTGATGTTGAACCACATTTCATGTAGCTTGTTGTCCGGTTTAACTCGGCGTAGAAGTGTATAGTGGACAAGCTGTCCGTTGAATTTCATATGTTCAGGCAGGTCTCATAAACCACCAAAACAGAAATTCTTAAACCTAGAATTCAAACGTTGATCAACCATGACTTGTTTGAATTCATTAAATATTTTCAAATGGGACCTAACGGATATCTTAGCCGAAAATGATCCGACATCATTCAGGACTGTGGCAAGGTCGTACCTCTCAGCCGAAATAAACTTTGCACAGTGGGGCAAGATCAGTGCTTCCTCGTCTATCCTAGCCTCAAATTCTACTTCCTCCGGCTTATCTCGAATCGAAGCTTCAACAGCTTCCTCACTGCAATTTCTATTCTTCGATTCATCGACTACTCATTTTTTTCTCAGACCTATCAAATTCTATAGCCTTGCGTTTGTTACCTCTAGCCATTTGTTATGATCTACGGACAAAAACTAACATTTCTCAGCTATAACAGCAAATACAACACCTAATTGACCTATCAGTCTATGGACATAGCAGCAGTTGCAGCACAAGAAAAACCAATTTGCAGAACAAGTTTCTTCCAAAACAACTCCATCACCCACAAGAACATGTATCTAAATCGCCATTATATTGAACAAAAATAGGAAGGAACCTAGATTTTTAGAACGTAAATAAAAACAAAATCGCAAAAAATTCTCAATGCAATCGTCGAGGAAAATTAAAATCCAACAAAAACAATGCAAAAACAAATTGAATACTAACTTAAAAACACAAATTATAAGTAAAATCAAGCCCTATTTTTTTAAAAAAATTTCAATTTACAACAAATATAATACCTAATCGACCTAGCAATCTATTAACATGGCAGCAGTTGCAGCACCAAAAAAGCCAATTTGCAGAACAAGTTTCTTCCAAAACAACTCCATCACCTACAAAAACATGCATCTAAATCACCATTATATTGAATAAAAACAGGAAGGAACCTAGATTTTTAACATGCAAATCGAGAAAAAGTAGCAAAAAAATCTCAATGCAAACGTCAAGAAAAATTAAAATCCAACAAAAACAATGCACAAACAAATCGAATACCAATTTAAAAACACAAATTATAAGTAAAATCAAGCCCAATTTTTTCAAAAAAAAATCAATTTTTCGGGTCCAAATATCAAATATGCAGCAAAGAAATCCCCAACATGAACATGCTTCTACAACACCCTTACATTGGAGAAAAGTTTTAAAAAAAATCACATATCTTGCCACATTCCGATGAAATTAGTGAAGAAATTTCAACATGCAATCGCCAAGGATAATCGATATAAAACCAATTATTCATCAAAACTCAAGTAAATACCAACTAAAAACAACCACTTTCAGTGAAATCAAGCCCCGTTTTTAAAAAAAAATTCAATCTTTTTTAACTCCAACGACTTCACCCGCCACAAACGAGTTCGAAAAAAAATGAAAAAACCCCATCAATATGAAGCACAAATTAACCGGAACAAGAATATAACTTACCTAAAGTTGAAGATCAAAGTTGAAGCTGATTCACATGAGCTCAAAATTGAAAATGATGAAAAGGGAAGATGAAGAGTGTTGTTGTAAAGAGAGAAAATGGGAGAGAATTTATTTTTTTGTATTTAATGGAAGAGTAGGGTTAAAAATGTATTTAATAAATGCATAAGGGGTTCCGAAAGATTTAAAAAATACATAAGGGGTGCGAAAAAGTTTTTTTATTTTACAATTAAATCTATGACCCACAAAATCCTAAAAAATTAGGTCGAGGCAAAAGAAATGTCTATTTCCCAAAATAAGTTTTCAAAGTGGACTTATAGCTAAATCTTCTCCCTAAACTTGCTGCTGCAGATGGCATGTGCATGAACCAAACCCCAAACATGCTACCTGCCTCGGGTCTTTCCAACCCTAGGTCCATTTCTTCCCACTTCATTGGTCAATATGATGGAAACAAAGATGACATGAAGATATCTAAGACAACGAACATCTCAGTGGCTCCCCTTGGCATATGGGAGACTCCAAAGATTGTGACATCACTAGGAGGATCGGACCTGTTGGGGCGAATACCATAATGCCAGCAGGTATGACATGTTGGAGTGGAAATTCTGAACATATTTGTGACGTAAAAGCTTACCTTTTGAAACTCAGAACTTTTTCTAACTATTTTATTGAATTCTTTAGCAATCACTGAAGTCCTTTAGAAATATTTTAGTTTCAATGTGACTTATTTAACCAAGTCTTCATTTACGTTTTGTGCAGCAGTTCCACACGCTAGGAAAGCATCTTTGGCTCGGTTTTTAGGGAACCGGAAGGAATGGTAAAATGCTAAATGTCTCTTGTTTTTCTTTAGGCTTTAGTTTACATATGCTTTTTCTGGATCACTATCGTTAGCTAGTTCTCTTTCGTGGCTTTCTAGAAATTATTAATGTGAATGCAAGTTTATGCATTAGTTGTTCTTTTTGATCGTCGTCGCTATTTCAAATATGGCTTATAGCTATCTGGCATTTTCTGTAGTTTTGATTCAGTCATAGATTGAGGCACATACTGTATGTCTATTGGATACTTGCAGACACAATTTAAAAAGCATTGCTATTGAACTGCTGATCATGTTTGCAGGGCGATTGCTCTCGAGGCTGCTTAATACCGTAAATAAAAGAAGCATAATCTATTATTCCGATCACAGTTGTCGAAATAATTATTTTATTAGTTTTTTAAATATTTATTTATTAAAATTCTAACTATAGTAGTCGGAATAATTATAATTATTAAATAATTATTTATTAAAATTCCTACTACAGTAGTCAGAATAATTATAATTATTAAATAATTATTTATTAAAATTTTGACTACAGTAGTTGGAATAATTATAATTATTAATTAATTATTTATTAAATTTCCCACTATGGTAATTGAAATATTTATAATTATTAAATAATTATTTGTTAATTTTTTTACTACAGTAGTCGGAATACTTATAATTGTTAACTAATTATTTTTAATTAGTTTATTAATCTTCCGACCACTGTAGTCGGAAATATTTTTCCGACAAGATATATTTCGACTACTATGATACAGTCGGAAGGTTGTTGGAAATACCTTATTTTTCGACTACATTCTAGCTTCAGCTGTTAGAAAATTACTAATTTCTTGTAGTGTTCGGTCTACAAGATGTTAGCCACTATTTTACAAAAAAAGTGTGTTGCACCTAGAAGTGGCCTTAGAAATAATTCAGACGGAATCATTCAGCAAATTGTGATCTTGAAAAGACAATTCAAGCATGGGTTAGAGTATGTTCCAAGCAAAGAGTATAAAAAGAAAGCAAACAAGAAGGATCAAGAGTTATCTCAAAAACTATCGGAATTCTACCAATCATTTTCCAAATAGATAGGTGATGATACGCGGATGGTTCTACCATTGAATAATTCCCCAAGATAGTTGGGATAAAGAAAGCTGAACTGCAGGAAAAGTCATCGAACCGGACTTTTATTTCCCTTATTACTCCCTGGTTAATGTGGAAGATAAAAAAAATGAAAATTAATTTTCTACTAAATTGGTGGCAGCACAAATGAGACTTGATACCCAACCTTTTTGCTTCTGAAAAAAAAAATGTATGTAGCAATTATTAGATAGGAAATTACAACTTATAGCATAATTTTCATTTTGTCAAGTTATAACAAATCTTATAAAAAAAATAAAAACATTTTTTTTCTTTTTCTAAAAAATACGAAAAAGTAATTTTTGAAAAGGAAAATAAAGATTTAATACAACTAATATGCAATAATCCTTCCTTAAATATAGTTATCCTTAATTATTGATATCAATCCACCCCAAACCCCTCTAACCGTTTTTCTTTTCTCCTATGTTAATGCTTTCATTAAGAGTTTCCATCTTCATACACTACCTTCTTTTTATACACCATGTAATTGTTCCAGTCACAAATTGGTATTACCTAAATTTATACACTATCTTCTTTATAAATTTTGATTGCAACGAGGAACCACTAGAAACTCTCAACAACGGCTACCAATCGCCAAATTAAGACCTTTTAACTGGTAAAGATCCTCCGTAGAAGTATGGTTATTGCTCCATTAGGGACTGTTTTATAAATTGGTATCACCTAAATTTAATATCGCAATCCATAAATATCAATTTATATATCTATTTCATACAAATGTGACATGTAAGAAAACACTTTATAAACTGATTCAATTCAATTTATAATCTGAAGTATATCTTCTTAATTGAATATCATAATCACATTATACTCATTCCATAGAAATATAACATTTAAGTAACTATTTTATAAACTTTGAATATAATATTGATATTATACAGGTTTCATACATGAAATAATTTAAAAAATACAAGTTTGTATATTTATTTCATACTCTAAAATAAATAATAACGTATAATATTTCGTGAAAGTCGATTTCTATACCAATTTCTACAATCATTATCTTATTTCATACTGATTTTACAAAGAATTCATACACAAAACAGTTTAATAAATATATACAAGATAATTTTCACTATATCATTCTTATGAAAGATTACGATCTATATTTAAATCCTTATTTATGTTGTTACCAACACAAACTGATTGTTCAATATTTTTTCTCTAATATCCATTGACATATCTTTTATTGTTATATACAATGAGTATTTAATAAAGAAATTGACAATACTCCTTATATCATAGTATTTTTAAAGAACAAAAGGAAAAATAGAAGAAAGAGAGTTTCTGATGAAGGAGAACAAATCGTTGGTTGAATAATGATTCACAATGAAACAAATCATTGGTTGAATATTTTAGGAATTCTACGCGAAGGAATAGAATCGAATTTTGGTTTAGACATGATTCACAATGGAGAATGAATCATGATTACTACTATATAATCTAACTTTACTTGTTTTTGAAATAAGTAACAAAAAATCTAAAACCTACCAATTGTCATGTCATTTCAAGAGGGAAATGAACAAATCAAGAAAGATAATGACGATTTGGATACAATGGTCCTAGAACAGTCAACAAAATATCCAAAGACTTCAAGAATCAAGAAAAAGCTAACCTATTAAAAACTGAAGTTGTTAACCAGGAAGACACTAACAATGTTAAGAAGACTAGGATCAATGTCTATCTTGCAAAAAACAAAGAAGGGAAATCTTTTCAATTCTCTGAAAGGCAAGTGGATAGTTGATCCTTCTGTCACGACCCAAATCAGGGCCCTGACCGTGACGAGTATTCCCCAACCCGAAGGCCCGGAACGCCCTCTGTCTATCTGGTAATCATGCACATAATTCATAAGATCAAAGTAATACGGAATAGACACAATAATACGGAAACATGGTCAACAATTTAAAATAGTTAAAGGCCTAAAAACATGCCCAACAATATTTAATAAATATCTGTAACAGTCTGCAAAATCTCTACTGACATACTATCTAAAAAACTGGGACAAGGCCTCCAGCAGACCAAAAACCATACTGAAATAAATACCTAAATGACTAGGACTTCCGAAGCAAAGAAGGCTCACCAACTAAACTCTGAGACAAACCTGTCTATAGACTCTACTGAGGATCTGGACCCCTAGATTGCGCCTTAATACCTGGGAGGAAGGGGGGGTCAGCACAATTGTACTGGCACGCGAAGTAATTCAAAATAGAGTAATTGAACATATATATATATATAATACGTGAGAGAAAATTTTCATCAAACATTATGCATAAAATAGTTTCTGAAAACACATAGGCACCTTCTGAAAATATGTAACATGACTGTAAATCTCAAACTCTGATCTGTGTATTACTTTTGAGTTAGTTGGTATCCCCTACAAGTCTGATATTCCACAGGTGATATGGAATCCACCATTGACTCAGTGGGGAAACCTCAAACCCGAGTTGCTGCAAGGGTTGGTGTTCCTGAATCTGATACGCCACACTACACTTAAGTCAGTGTATAATAATATACCCGGGTCGGTAAACCACGGTTTTAGGCAATGAGTTTCTTGAACTCAAGCCTTCTTCAGGGAACCACCTAACATCTCTGTATGCCCATTTTTAACTTCTTCTGTACATGCAACATTCTGAATGTCTAAAATCATGATAGTTTAAAATGTCTATTAGTCTGAGTTTGATATAGCATTGGTCTGAATTGGTATCATCATACCAAGACTTGCAATTCATGATTTTTGAGCCATAATACATTAAGCTAAATATTTCATTTAAATCATAATTTAGACCACCAAAAACATGCAACTGATATAGAAGATTTCTTGTTTTGAAACTCAAGTCAAAATCATGCAAAAACTTAATCAATATATGGTGGTCTAGTGCCTTTAGCAAATCCATGCACTCTTTCATTTCATGCATTATGAACATTAAACATTCATGCTAGATTCCCTCTTTAGTGACTTAAAACCACCTTAAATCATAACAAGAGTTCAATCATTTAATATAGTGCTTTTCAAGAATGCATTGCAAAATAATTTATATGCTATGAGAAATTTGAAAAATTCATAATAAGAGGAAATTCACCGAAAATCATGCTCTCAACAAGAATTCATTCTTAGATACATGGTTTCATATATTCATATTCTCAAATCACTTTGGGGAACGTCAAAAGACCAAAACAATGATGTTAAAACATTTAATACATGAATATATATACAGATTCAAAAATACCATTCTAAAACATGATTTTTCTATGCCCATGAGAATTTAGGAAAACCTCGCGTACCTCTATTTCAGAAAATAATGGGTGCTTCTTGAAGCCTGTGGATTGGGAATTCCGAATCTCTAATCAATTTTGAAAACCCACGGTGAAATCTTGATTTATTTAGGTTTTTAGTTTGAAACCCTTGAGAGTGTTCTTGAGAATTTTTAGATGAATATGGATGTATTTTGGAGAATTGGGGACTGAATTTCGTGTTTATGGCTGAATAAGGGTGGGAAAAGGACCATTTTGCCCCAAAAACAGAGCGTTTAAGTCACTTGAAACCATAAGATATGCGCCGCATATGATATCACATATATTTACATAGGTTCCGCATATGATATCGCCTATATTTACATAGGCGCCACATATGATATCGCCTATATTTACATAGGCGCCGCATATGCTATTGCATATGCTTTCCAGTGGCCATGTCTGATTGGTTAGGAGATGCATACTACTTTGAAAGGCCATAACTTCTTGCTCGGGTGTCGGATATTAAGAAAATTGGTGTCGTTGGAAAGTTAACTCGAAGACCTATCATTTGACACATAGTAGGCTCTCTAATTCGATATATACAGAGAGTTATGGTTGATAGAATCTGACATAAATTACAACGTCCACTAAAACTTAATCGATCGAAATAGTTTCAACTCATCCTTGAGTTGAAGGACCTCTATGGTCTAAATTCATGCTCAAATGGATTCATATACTACATAAACATGTCAAATTGGCATAGGATTTAAGGCTCTAGGATTATGAATGCGTTAGACTCATGGTTTTTATTCTAGGCCAAAATACGGGTTGTCATATTATCTCCTCCTTGGGATCATTCGTCCCCGAATGATGGATAGAATGTCAAAGTCTTAAGGGTATGGGATAACGCGGACATAATATGTTCCTTAAGAAAGAATACACTGATCAGAAATATGACTATAAGATTGGAACTACTGATGTTTTAAATGCTTATGCCGGACATGCATATCCGAGGCATGGAATACACAACTGAAGCTACTCATAGGCTGAATTCTCATAATGAATCATGCCTATCTGATGCATGGATCTGTGACCTAGTTGTTCTCATATATGCAGGACTGAATACACTGATAAGCTCAACTTTTCTATTGAACATGCATTTCTAATGCATGCATATCTGACTGAACTAACATATGAATGTATGGATAAATATGCAATAATAACTGATTTGAAGCTTGTAATAAGAATCTATGCATACAACTGAATAGGGTATCTCCCCCTTGGTACCCTATGTCCCTCTATGAATGCTCAATTCACTAAGATACTCGAAAAACTGAGGCGATGCACAGGGCGCCTACGAATTGAATAATAACTGAACATCTAGAATCCGAATTTAATGCATAACACATGAACTGGGCTATATTCGTAACTACTGGTATGCTCTATATTGGAATAGTAGCATGTCTGAGATTTTGAGTAGCATGAATAAGTCCAAAGACGAGAAAATAAGTTATGCGAATCTAACTGCTAAACTGACTTATTGGCCATATAGACTGAATTATACTACACCCTCATACTTAACTGGAGTATCTCTTCATCACAATTCTCTAAAGAAATTCTAGCAGTAATAGGGAGCCATGAATCTTGGGTATAGATTACATAAGACATCCAACTAAGCAATCACCACATTGACACTACTCTGCAGTCTGGAACATAGGTATATAACTCCTGAATTAGGATAGAATTACCAGGATTTTGGCATTACAACCTCTTACTTTCAAGATTAGAACACTTCTTGAATATCACTTAACTATACTATTCTCCTTAAATATCATATTCATTCAACTCAGCTTAAAATTCTCATATGAGTATTGACAAATCTTTCTACTAATGTCGGAAATAACTTAATCCCTTCGTCGTGATCAAGCCTAACTCTAAGTCACAAAAATACAACATGCCAGACCATGCTATTATTCTAAACCATATGATGTAACGTTCTATATCTCCTTTAAAGAACACATCCTAAGTATAACATGCCTTACCACTTCAATGACTACTCTGAACCTTTACTATGAAGTCCCTAGTGCATATAGCGTTCCTTTACAATAATATCAACATGTCATTCAAGCCTATCTTTATAACCACATATGAACTTCAAAGAAAACACTCATAAAGGCATACTTCACAGATTCTCTAAACCACTATCTATATCACTCCCACAAGCTACCCCAAGAACATACACATACAAAATTCCACTAACCATCATATAAATAAGAACTTAGCCCCAAATCTTACTTCATACTTATGGCCTTATTTAAACAAACATACTATGATCTTCTATCAACAAGGAATAATTACTCACCACTACTATTATCGCATAAGGAGGAGTCACAAAAAAGGTTAGAACATAAGATCTGAAGGAATGGAATGATACTATATAAAGCTTGACACTCATCTGAGGCCTGAGGAATAGCAAGACAACAACAGGCACTCACCAAATCGCTCTGAATTTAGGGTATTCATGGCTATAAGTTGAATCTGGCCAATCATTTGGCGTAAAACATGAGTTATGGAAATGGAGCACATTATAAAGCGTGAGTATATGACTTTATATCATATGTATGAATGCGAACTGATCATGGAACTAAATCGTAAAACATGAGTAGGTATTAGAATCACTGAGAAATACTGAGATAGGAATGGGTTGAGATTCACCCTTACTTTTTGATGTTCTATATCATCATGACATCACTAAAAGAATCTGAGAGTCTTACTTGGTTATTCGTTTAGTCATGTCCCCCTTAGCTTCAAGCCATCATCTTAAGTTTTTTGGGAGATACCTTACTAGACTTTAAACTTAACTGCACTCACTGCACTCTAGGTTCTGAAATATGATAATACACAAAATTAATAAAACTTAACCCAAAAGACCACATATAAGAGTGGAACACCCACTGCAAATACTACCTGCTGAGGCACACTCTATCATTCTGTAACCCCAATAGTCATAATCTATTACTCGAACACTTACTAACTTCGAATCTTCATGAGTATCCCCAAAGTTGAAGTGCACACCCTCTAGTGCCTCTACTCTTATTTCTATTAGCATGACTTTCAAGGACTAGAGCTTAGATTATAACACCTAACATGGGTATCACCAAGTCTTCAATGAGCCACTCTATTTCTATCGTAGTTTTCCAACATAGCAACTTCAAACTTATTTTCCTCTACCATGAGAATCAAGTTCATATCAAAAGGCTCAACGCTATCAATCAAAGGTCCTTAACTTGGCTATTTAGAACACCATATACCATCTAGCTAGTCTTTTTCCACCTAGCAACTCAACGGTACCAGTAGCAACACACAACATGTAATAGCTTTAGAAAAATACTACAACTTCATACCGCCTTGGGCATACTTCTACATCACATATACAACGTCATACTTCATTATGAATCAAATAAACTTAGGCACTTTCATACAGTGTTCAAGCCTATAGATCACTTCCATATAACTAGTATCATTAACTAAGAAATCATCACATCTATCTCCATGGCCATCAATTGTTTCAAACTTAATGTCTAGTGCTAAACATGATTTACAACCAACCTTACACACAATCCTCACCTAGAAACTATGAAATAAACATCAAGAAACACTAGTACACTAGAAATTCATAACCACAATAATCAATCATGACCTTATGGTTTTCCTTGTCATAATCCATTAACACGTACTATTTCAACACATCAAGCTTACAAATCTAATCCCACGAAACATGTATCATCAATCTCTTGCCACTATTCACCACCACACTATTTAAATTCAAGCCTATAGTGTAGCATCAATCATTTACAACCAATGAAGAGTGCAACATAATATAAATATACTAATCCTTCAAATTGGGATATTCTACCAAATACTTCAAAAATATACTACATACTTTCTCACAAGTAGTATTAGTTTACAACTACCAATGAGAAGAAGGTTAAGGGGTAAGGTCACATAATAGACATGATCAACCTTAAGCTTATATTATAATCATACAATCTTATCTACTTATACGACTTTCTCACAACACACTTACTTACCCCAATGGGCATTTAGACTACCTTCAGATACCCCATATGACAATGAGTCTATACTTACAACCTACTGGCTAATCTAGCCATTTTTATTCATAGCCTATAAGGGGTTTCTATAACCACCTTAAGTATCCACTTTGGGCTCTTTCTCTATTTTAAAAGGAAGAAAACAAATAACATGCTGAGTCAACGCTTCCTCCACGGACTACCATACAATTCATAAATGGTACCACCATATTAGTCTACCACCACGAAAGGGTAAATCATTCTCAATCAACAATTATTCAACTATAAATATTTAATCACAAAAGTCATCCTCACTCTGACCTCTAACCTTATGACTTCATATCACAAACTTCTTGGTCTAATTTCACTACCAATAGGTCATGACACCAACACTCTAACTTATACTACTACTTGGGTGGAAATACAATTCCAACAAATACAAGAACAACAAGATGAACAACAAGTTGCTAGTGAATTGAAATAGTCCTCACACGGCTTCACTAGACTTTTGTTTTCAACAACACAATGATATCAAGATTACAAGAGATAGAAGCTTGATACACAATATTCAATGACTCAAGAATACACATTTTACACTTGTTTTAACTCTCATAAGAATGAGGGCATAATTTTACGCTAGGGAACTCCTCTTCCGTCCTTTGTGGGACTTCTGAAATTTTAGCTAGATAATCGAAGAATATCTGGAAACACCAGAGTGAGGAAGAAATTAGGATAACTTTTCTTTTTGTATGGGTGACACCATAGAATGAATTAGAGTATGAAGGAGGAACATTCTGACTTTATAGCACGAACTAGAACATGAAGAAAGAGAGACATTCCTAAATGCCTTGTAGCCTTCTACTTATAAGTGTGGCACGTTGCACACCCATAAATAAGACTCTACCTGATGCAATTTTGCATTCACCCTGGGAATATGAACCATGCTTTGATACTAAGTATGTCACGACCCAAATTGAGGCCCTGGCCGTGACGAGCATTCCCGAACCCAAAGGCCCAGAATGCCCTCTATCTATCTGGTAATTATGCACATAATTCATTTAATCAAAGTAATACAGAATAGACACAATAATAAGGAAACATGGTCAAAAATTTAAAATAGTTAAAGGCCGAAAAACATGGCCAATAATATTTAATAAACATTTGCAATAGTCTGCAAAATCTCTACTGACATACTATCTGAATAACTTGGACAAGGCCCTCAGCAGACCAAAAACCATACTGAAATAAATACTTAAATGACTAGGCCTTTTGAAGCAAAGAAGGCTCACTAACTGAACTCTGAGACAACCCTTTCTGTAGACTCTACTAAGGATCTAGACCCCTAGACTGCACCTCAGTACCTGGGAGGAAGGGGGGTCAACACAATTGTACTGGCACGTGAAGCAATCCAAAATAGAGTAATTGAACATATATATATATAATACGTAAGAGAAAATTTTCATCAAACATTATGCACAAAATAGTTTCTGAAAACACACGGGCACCTTCTAAAAATATGTAACCTGTCTGTAAATCTCAAACTCTAATCTGTGTATTACTTCTAAGTTAGGTGGTATCCCCTACAAGTCTGATATTCCACGGGCGATATGGAATCCGCCATTGACTCGGCAGGGAAACCTCCAACCCGAGTATGATGTAAGGGTTGGAGTTCCTGAATCTGATACGCCACACTACACTTAAGTCAGTGTATAATAATATACCCGAGTCGGTAAACCGCGTTTTAGGCAATGAGTTTCTTGAACTCAATCCCTCTTCAGGGAACCACCTAACATATCTGTATGCCTATTTTTAACTTTTTCTGTACATGCAACATTATGAATGTCTAAAATCATGATAGTCTGAAATGTCTATTAGTCTGAGTCTGATATGACATTGGTCTAAATTGGAATCGTCATACCAAGACTTGAAAGACATGATTTTTGAGCAATAATATATTAAGCTAATGTAATACCCCGCATGTTTCTAAGCTTGGAAATGAATAAGTATTCCTACGTATAAAATCTCCTATTTTGGGATTTATAATTGAGTACATGACTTACAATGAATATCCTAGTGATTGGATAGCTTATGATGCATTAAGCATGTTTATATGAGTCACTTAAGGTAATACAAGCTAAGAGTTTTTGAATCTATTAAGTTTTAGTATTTGACTTTGCAAGGTTCATCTTTGAATGAGTATAACTCGATGTTAATGTGGTATTTTAGCTGATTTAGACCCACCAAATTGTATAGAATTGAATTAGCTTTCCAATGATACCAATTTCACCTTAATCCAATACCCGAGCAAAAAGTTATGCCTATTTTCATGAGAGACAGTAAGGATAGGCGATTGGTTAGGCGCCACCCAACCCAAGCATAGGCAATTGGTTACGCGCTGCCCAACATAGATTAGGAAATCACTTGGGTGCTACCTAAGTCAATTCCAGGTGCCAAAAACACTTCGTTTTGAGTTATTTTAAGGGTAATTAAGTCTTTTAACACTCCTTACACGTCCCTAAACTTAAAACTACGAAATATATAGCTTATAAACATATTACAACCCTATTATCATCTCAAAAATCATCATCCAAGAGCACTAAAAGAGAAAAAACAACTAGGGTTACGTAACTAAGCTTGACGATCCGATTTCAAGGAAATTCCTCCATCAATCATCAAGAATCTTCCATTGAAGGCATGCGTGAGTTGATTTATGGATCCCTTTCATCCATAAAGCTCAAAAATCCTCTTTTTCATTATAAAGTATGATTTCTATATTTTTGGGTGTTGATGATCATGTTGTTGATATTGGGTGATTCCCAAGATGGAATCTTTATATGTTTTTTCCGAATTTCATGATATCATATGAGTTGGAAACATGTAAATTTGGTTGTTCATGATGTATAATTTGATGATTTCACCTATGATTAAGATGTGCATGTAAGGTGTTTGATAAAATTCCTAAGAAACTAGAAATCATGCAATATAGATAAATTATGACTAAGTGAAGGATTCATGATATGCCCGTACGTTCCAATGACTTCTATGTTGATAATGTGCCTTGTAAATGTTGTTGGAATACTCATGAACTATTCTTATAAGACTATGCTATGTTTACTTGCAAATCCTACTTATGAACAAGATGTATGATAACTATGCAATCCATATGAGCTTCCATGCTATTGGTATGTGTTGCCAATATTATTATGCAATGAACATGATATTAAGATTGTGCAAGTACTTCCATGTGGTATGAAATCCTTTCCATGCAATACATTGTTGATAACCATGCTTAGTATGAGATCCCTACTTATGATATTATAAATTATGGACTCTGCTCTTATGATCAATTCAGTCATATGTGTCAGTTTCCTTCCATCAAGTCCTAGGGGTACTTGTACCCGAAAACTATAGTTGTGTGCCTAGAGCCATGTCATGTTTTACGATATCTGAACTCAAGCTATGATTCCATAGACTCCAGTCAGTCATGTGACTCAGGAAAACCTTATGATCTTTGTCAGTTGTTAGATATCATTAACATTCTGCCAATCAACGAAATTCAGTAAGATTAAGTCATGCACAGTCAGTTATTCATGTCCAGTTCCTCCAGATAGGAGTAGAGGTTAGCACCGAGTGAACCCAAGGATGGGAACTCACCCGCCAGTTCAGGGTGTGATTCTTAGTAGTCATCCTTGTGTTCCAGAATTACGTAGCCAGGGTAGGTTGAGACATCTTAACCCATCAGATTAGGGTTGATGAGGTGGCTTAGCCCATCAATTTAGGGTTCCTATCGTTCTCATTGAGTACCCGCCAGATAAAGCTCACTCACAAGCTGTCCTTACCCATGGCACGGTATTGACACCCCTCTAGTTGGGGCAGAGATTGGACCCCAGCTTAGCCATAACGGCATACAGGGGGCATGTCGGTGAAATACTACTTTCCACAATTTCAGTATCAGTCTCAGTAAAAGAACTCAGGGTGTTCTTCAGATTTCAGCATATACAAGACTGTCAGATACAGTCGTCTATGTTATCAGTTTCAGTATCAGTCATGACAATTATTAGTAAACCATGTATTAGATTACAGGTCATGCTATCACGTATTCACGATCTCAGTTTCTATATATGTGTGTTTGCACTTCCATGTTCATATTAGTCAGTCAGTGTTGTTCATGCATGAAACCCTTTATGTTCAGCTTCCTCGTATACTCAGTACTCCAGTTGTACTGAAGCATTTGTGCTATGGTGCTTTCTTTTCATGTTACACCATAGGTTCCGAGATACGAGCTCTAGCCCAGCAGTAGCGGTAGCATTCCAATTGCAGAGACACAGTGAGTCCTCATTGATTCGAGGATAGTATGATTTGATTCATTTATTTATTTCTTCAGTTCAGTTTTATGGAGTTAGTTGGAAACATGTTCCTTCAACTCCTTATTCACATAGTTTAGAGGCTTTTAGATTTATGTTCAGATTTACGTTCAGATTGAGTTATTTTGGGTATTTTCACCGACATGATTGTATTCAGTTGAACCTTATGACCTTACAGTTCTATGTATTTTGTATTATTATATTATGATTTGCAGTATACAAGTACAGATATCAGTCATGGATTAGCTTGTGGTCCCTCGGGGTCACGAGCACCGTGTAGTATTCCGGTTCAACGAATCGAGGTATTATAGCTAAATATTTTATTTAAAATATAATTTAGAACACCAAAAATATGCAATTGATAAAGAAGATTTCGTGTTTCGAAACTCAAGTCAAAATTATGCAAAAACTTCATCAACATATGGTGGTCTAGTGCCTTTAGCAAATCCATGCACTCTTTCATTACATGAATTATGAACATTAAACATTCATGCTAGATTCCCTCTTTAGTGATTTAAAACCACCTTTAAATCATAACAAGAATTCAATCATTTCAAATAGTGCTTTTCAAGGATGCATTGCAAAACAATTCATATGCTATGAAAAATCTGAAAAATTTATAATAAGAGGGAGTTCACCGAAAATCATGCTCTCAACAAGAATTCATTCTTAAATACATGGTTTCATACATTTATATTCTCAAATCACTTTGGGGAAGGTCAAAAGACTAAAGCAATGATGTTAAAACATTTAATACATGAATATATACATAGATTCAAAAACCCTATTCTAAAACATGATTTTTCTATGCCCATGAGAATTTAGGAAAACCCCGCGTACCTCTATTTCAGAAAATAATGGGTTATTCTTGAATCCTTTGGATTGGAGATTCCGAATCTCTAATCAATTTTGAAAATCCACAGTTAAATGTTGATTTATTTGGGTTTTTAGTTTGAAACCCTTAGGTGTGTTATTGAGAATTTTAGATGAATGTGGATGTATTTCGGAGAATTGGGGACTGAATTTTGTGTTTATGGCTGAATAAGGGTGGGAAAAGGACCATTTTCCCCCAAAAACGGAGTGTTTAAGTCATTTGAAACCATAAGATATGCGCCGCATATGATATCACATATATTTACATAGGCGCCGCATATGATATCACCTATATTTACATAGGCGCCGCATATGATATCGCCTATATTTACATAGGCGCCACATATGTATCATATATGCTTTCCAGTGGTCATGTGCGATTGGTTAGGTGATGCATACTACTTTGAAAGGACATAACTTCTTGCTCGGGTGTCGGATTTTAGGAAAATTGGTATCATTGAAAAGTTAACTCGAAGACCTATCACATAGTAAGCTCTCTAATTCGACATATACAGAGAGTTATGGTGGATGGAAGCTAACACAAATTACAACGTCCACTAAAACTTAATCGATCGAAATAGTTTCAACTCGTCCTTGAGTTGAAGGACCTCTATGGTCTAAATTCATGCTCAAATGGATTCACATACTACATAAACATGCCAAATTGGCATAGGATTTAAGGCTCTAGGATTATCAACGCATCAGAATCATGGTTTTTATTCTAGCCTGAAATGTGGGGTGTTACACTTTCCTTCCATCAATACAAATGTAATGATTGCATCACGACATCCGGAAAGTGCTATTAAGATTAGCTTTAATTCTATCTGAGTGGGATGGGAAAGAGTACCCAGGACAATTAACTATGAAGAAATATTGCATCTGAAGAAAGTCTTTTCCTTGTATCACTTTTCTTTTAATAGCACAATTTTTTAAAGTAACTATTTCATGCTTTAATATAGCCTAAAATTCCCTTCCTTTTTATGTGTGATCTATGTTTAGCCTAAATTTCAAAAAAAGGAATACGTAGGCGGCCTATGTCGTCTCCATTCAACCCCATAGGAGAATTTACCCTTTTCTTTTATGTACGAACTATTTTAGACTTGAATTTCCAAGAAAGGGATACATGGATAGCCAATGTCGGCTTCGATAAACCCCATAATAGAATTTACCTTTTTCTTTATGTATGAACTATGTTTAACCTAAATTCTCAAGAATAAGATATGTAGGTAGTCTATGTTGATTTCGTTCAATCCTTTAGGAAAAATACCTTTCTCTTTTTATGTACGAACTGTGTTTGACATAAATTCTCAAGAAAGAGATATTTATGTAGCCTATGTCGGCTTTGGTCAACCCTTTCGGAAACTTCAACTTTCCCTTTTTATGTATGAACTATGTTTGACCTGAATTCTCAAGAATGAGTTACGTAGATGGCCTATGTGGGGTAGTAAACAAATTTCATGAGTCATTGTGGAACCTACTTTATCCCACCAGTAGGTAAGACAAACTGAAGCCCAAAGCTATAAACAATAGGCTAATTGGTGAAAAAGTGACATAATATTCAAAAATGTGCAATTAAATAAATTACAAGGCGTAAAACATTAGAATAATAACAACATAAAGGGACAGAAATAAAAAAGAAGAATTATAACATCCCCTGACCTAGTAAAGTCGGTACAAGAGACACTAATACAAAAATATGAGTATTGTACAAGTCAACATACAATAGTCTCAAAAATAGAAACAATATGCAAAAACAAAAGATAGAGAAATGGTCTACTCCGTCTTTAAGATCTTACCTTATCTCCAACTCTGACCAGCACAAACACAGCGTCAGCGGAGGCATCTAGTTCTTGGATCTGCACCAAAAAGGTACAGAAGTGTAGTCTGCGTACCAAAACTATAGGTACTCAATAGGCATCATCAGCGGATTGAGCTAAATTATAATATAAATATAATAAAGTCTAAGATAATAGGCTAAGTCAAGAGTAAAGGAAAAACATGGAATAATGCACAAAATACTAAAACCAAACAACCATAATATTACTATCAAGGAAAAGCATAACTATCTCTACATAATGGCCCTCCATAAGCCAAAATTTGCGAATAAAGTAAATAACCTAACAGAGGACCCTATAAGCCTGAAGGGTGCAATCAAGGAGAAAAAATAATCAAAATTATACAAATTAACCATATATTGAAATCATAATCATGGATCCTTCATAACGTAAACATCACACTCAAACAAGTCCCATAACCATTATAAATAACCTCTAAACGCCAGACTTAAGCCTTAGCTTGCATCTTGAATACTGAACTTGAATAGGAACTAATATCATGAATGATGGACATGAACTAAAACTAGTATCCCATATACCGGACTTTAACCAAAACTAATATCACCTATAACGCTAGAATCGAACTGATCTTATCTTCTCCTAAATATCAATCTAGAATGAACAATTATATGCCTAGAACATCCTCCGTATCAATAGTGTGATTAGGGTAATATGAATGGCCTATTGAGTTTGCAAGGACCTAATAGTAATCTTGGACTAAAGTGGGCTGAAGGGGCCCTCTTCTAACCCCGATAATTCATTCTAATGAAAATTCTACCTAAACTAGACTAGGATGTCAGATTTCACTATAGGATACTAAATAAGTCTCATTGGGTTCTAATATACCAATTCTACCCTATAAATGAGTGGCTACGTTGATTATACCTAAATACGGCTCCTAAATCTGCAATTTACACTAAATATAATTCTAAGACCTAATTCCCAACCCAAAACTAGCATAATATCATATCAATACTATTTTCAAGCACAATCCAGGAGAAGGGTAACCCAGCATACCTGGATGCCAATGAAAGATTGATGAAGTTCACTAAATCAATGATTTGCCCTTCAAAAGTTTTCGGACGATGCCACACCATCAAAATGGTAATCTACTCATTAATACAAGAACAACGATAGCCATAGTGTATTTTAATGCTTTAGGTCCAAAGTCAAGATAAAATCCCCTGTGGGGCTCTCTTGTAGAAATGCACTTTTGAAATCGTCAACACGTCCCTCACTGCTCAAGAAACATTTAATTTCATGAATGGGTAAATTTTGAGCTCAAACGATACTAAAATCAACCCAATAATAATCTAAAGATTTGGGTCTATATTGAAAAAGTAAACCATTAATTAAAAAAAAACTTATAGTGTTTGTTATGAAGAAATGATTATCAAGAGTTCATAATTATACCACAATCTCTCAATAATCAGTCCTAATTTTCCACTCTCTAGGGCTTTTTAGCTCTTGGACTTGTGAAAAAGAGGTAGAAAATTAGGTACTTAATGCCCTCCAAGTGCTGCTTAAGCAGATGAGAATTTAATGCACTCAGCGCACCGCTTAAGAAGTCACTTGACCGGTTAAGCGATCCCTTCCTTGGTCCGAACCTCCGCTTAAGAAGTCAGGATGCCACTTAAGTGACGTCCGCTTAAGCGATCGAGCCTTTATTAAAGCTGTCTGATAGGGTTGGCCCTGGCTGCTTAAGAAACCACTTGGACACTAAAGAGGCCTACGATTAAGTGATCAGTGGTTCGCTTAAGCGGATGCATCATCTTAAACTTGAAAAAATTATAAGTTCCCACCGACCCTCAGGATGCATTCAGAATTAGAGAACATAAACAAACTATGATGTCCTATCAAATTTGACATTCTGGATTCAATGGAGCCATCAAAATTTCCATTTAAGGTTTCTTCAACAAAAAGTGGGATCCACACCCATGGGCAATTTTTATCAAATTCCAACCAATAGCCCGAAATGAGTCTAAAAGCCTTGGAACCCAAACTAAAGGTACCTCTAGGATAAAATCAACATTTTAGAGTTGATGGAACCCTCAAAATTTGCATACAAGGTCGCTAAACTAAAGTTTTCACTTTGTAGCAGACTCTTACAAATGAAGACTTCAAAATAGAGAATTAGCTCTATAAATAGAATAAATTGCCCAATAATTAAACTGCCAGCTCTAGGAAGTTATCAATGACTTAGGGAAGATATAGGAAAACTCTAAATGGCAAAAATTTGGGGAAATATAGAAAATGACTTTAAGGGTCATTATTAATATCCACTATTAATAGAAATTTCATCTGCAAAAGTAAAGGGTTATTATGTACCTGGTGGCTTAAACATATGGGGATAATGGGCCCGTATCTCTCTCTCGATATTCTATGTAGCCTTATCTACTAGAATCACTCTAGAGCCCAACTACTTGACGTCCCTGGCTAATATGAATAGTAAATCCTCCATGAAGATCAATCTCTCGTCTAACTTAACTTAGTCCCACCGAAGTGTATAAGACTTATCGGGAACTTATAACCACAACATGGAAGCATGGAAAGTGGATGAAGAGCATAAGTCTAACTTAGAACCTACAACTCCATCTGTGCGAAGGATTTCAAAAGGTCCAATATATCTAGGACTAAGATTTCCTTTCCTCCTAAACCTCATCACACCTTTCATAGGTGATACTCGAAGGAATGCTCAGTCTACGACTCCAAACCTCAAAGCACAAAGTTTGTATCAACATATGCTTTTTGTCTACTTTGAGCTGCCCTAAACCTATCCTGAATCACCCTGACTTTGTCCAACGTCTCCTGAAGTAAGTCAGTACCATGACACCTAAACTCGGAGGTCTTAAACCATCTAATAGAAGATCGACAATGCAACTATATAATGCCTTAAATGGTGGAATCTTAATACTCAAATAGTAGAAAGTATTGTACACAAACTTCACCAAAGCTAAGTGCTACTCCAACTGACATTCAAAATCCATAACATAAGCTTAGAGCATATCTTCGAGAACCTGAATACTCCACTCTAAATGTCCAGCTGTTTGAAGGAGGAAAGCGATACGGAGATCCACCTGAGTACCCAACTCTTCCTGAAAATCTCTCAAGAAGTTAGAAGTGAATACTGAGCCCTGGTCTCAAATAATATATATTGGCATTCCATGCAAACGAACTATCTTACGATCATAAATACAGGCTAAATTCTGGGCACTAAAGAACACCTGAATAAGAAAGAAAAGTGCCAATTTGGACAACCTATCTACAATGACCCAAATATGATTGGAACCACGGGAAGTGCAAGGTAGACCACTAAAGAAGTCCATAGATATCCTCTTCCATTTTCACTTGGGAATGGGAATTCTTTGAATCGGGACACTAGATGCTCGACCTTCACCTGTTGACAACATAGGCTATGAGTTACAAAGTCTACCACACCTCTCTTCATACCACTCCACTAATAGTGCTACCTCAAATCTATATACATCCTAGCTGTACCAGGGTAAATAGAGTTCCTGAAGCTATAAGCCTCATAAAATATCGACTAAATCTGGTCACTAACCTTCGAAACACAAATGCGGCCATCATATCTCAGAAAACCTTTAAAATCTATAGCAGCCCTCCGGGACTTACCTCTTAACACCTGATCAGGAATGATACAAAGCCTTATATCCTTAAACTAATGACTCTAAATTAGCTCAAGTAAGGTAGAATTCTCCTTTACACTAGAAAGAATCCTCCTGGTGTCAGAAATATCAAGTCACACCATCAATTTGGCTATAGAGTAGATGTCCTATGCCAACCGCCTTTCAGAATTTGAAATAGAAGACAAACTGACCATACTCGCAGTCTTCTAGCTCAAAGCATCTTCTACCATATTTTTCTTACCCGGATGCAATAAAATAGATATGTTATAATCCTTCAACAACACTACCCAGCTATGCCTTCTAGAATTAAACTCTCACTGAATCATAAGATGTTGAAGACTACTATGATCGATATAGATCTCATAATACATGACATATAGATAATGCCTCCAAATCTTAAGTGCAAAAACTACCACCACCAACTCTAGATCATAAGTTGGTAGTTGAGCTCGTGCACCTTAATCTGCCTTGATGCATAAGAAATAACTTGACCCTACCAACACTGGAAGTATCATAATATATGGTGAATCCCTCACCTTCAATGGGAAGAGCCAATATATAAGTTGAAGTGAGAAATCCCTTGAGATCCTGAAAGATCGACTTAAACTCCTCAAATTATTGGAAAGGGACCTCTTTTTAGGTAAATCTAGTCACCGGCCCTATAATATTAGCGAGGCCCTCCACAAACTGTTTTTAATAACCAACTAAACTAATGAATCTACATACTTCAAACAAAGATGTAGGTTTGGAGAAACCACGAATAGCCTCACTCTTTGCTCGATCCACCATATTCTCATCCTTAGACACTATATTTCCTAGGAATGTCACCGACTTGAGGCCAAACTCACACTTTGAGAATTTGTCCAAAAGCCTATATTCTATTGAAGACTAGAGCACAATCCTCAAATACTTCATATGGCCCTCTCGAGTCCTCAATTACACAAAGATGTCATTGATGGAAATAATCACGAAGAAATCCAAATAAGGTCTAAACACGTGGTTCATTAAATCCATGAATGTAGCTGGGGCATTGATCAACCCAAAAGACATCACCGAGAACTCATAATGACCATAATGAGTCCTCTAGGCTGTCTTTGAGATGTCCTCAATCTGAATCCTCAACTAATGATAACCAAATCTTAAGTCAATTTTAGAGAACACCACTGCTCCCTAAAGTTGTTAAAATAAATCATCAACGTGAGGTAAACGATACCTATTCTTCACCATCACCTTACAAAGTTGTATGTAGTCAATACACATAAGCAAGGAACCATCTTTCTTCTTCACAAACAAGATAGGAGCACCCCAAGGTGGCATACTCAGTCTAATAAAGCCCTTACCTAAAAGATCTTAAAGATAAGAATTCAATTACTTAAGCTTGATGGGAGCCATATCGTAAGGTTCCATAAAAATAGGTCGGGTGCCCAACTCAATATCAATAATAAACTAAATATTGGGTTCAAGAAGAACACAAGGTAGATCGGCAGGAAAAACATTAGGGAAATCACAGACTATAGGAATTGAGTCAAGTAAGGGATTCTCTATAATAACATCATAAATTTAAGTGATATAAGACTTGCAACTCCTTAATATAAGTCTCCTAGCCCAAACATAAGAAATAATCCCTATTAGATCACAACTAATAGATCCCTACCACACAACCAGAGGTTGGGATCTTGGCAAGAAAATCCAAAACCACATGATAGGGAGATAATCAATCCATGCCCAGAATCATATCCAAATCAACTAAACTAACACAGTAAGATTAGCCTGAGTATCAAACTCTCAAATTGTCATAATAAATGACCTATAAACTTGATCCACTACTAAAGAATCACCCATAAGAGTAGATACACATAACGACAAGATAAAGATTCCCTAGATAACTCTGACCATGGTGCATAACAGGTAGATACATAAGAATTTGTCATGACTTAATTTATGAGTCATGAAAGTGCCTACTAAATCTCACACATAGGTAAGCGAACCCATAACAAGAAGCTAATACAATGGGTTAATTTAGAGAAAAATGGCCAACACAATTTCAAGAACACAATACATAAATTAACAAAGCATTCTACGTAGATAAAATAATAAATACACGATACCATCCCATGACCTAGTTGAGCCAGTACAAGAGCATCTAACAATAAAAATACAACCCAAGTATCAAGAGTAGTCAATACATCTATCACAAATCAGATGCCTGAATATAGGAAGATAGATAAAAATGAGAGACTCAAACTTCAAGAGCTTACCCTATATCTGAATAATAACATCACACGAACATGAATCAACAACGACAACTAGTACTCAAATCTACACCAAAAAGGTACAAAAGTGTAGTATGAGTATCAAAACAACAGGTAATAAGTAGGCATCATTGTCTGACTAGTCATGATATAAGTATGATAAAATGCAAGATAACATAACTAAGTCAAGGTATAGACAAACATAAAATAGCCCCGACATCACTGTGCATAAATAAAAAATAAATCAGAATAATAACATAAAGCATCAAAACATACAATAATATCTATAAAATTGGCTCCCACATATCAATTTGTGCAAAAAAATAAATAACTCATCACAGACTCCCATATGCCTAGAGAGTTCACTCAAAGATAGAATAAGGCAACCATCCATCGGTTATAAATAACCAACTCGATGTTTAACCATTATTTCACAATTTAGAAACATATGACAAAGTACCCACATCCCATACTTTACCAACATATAGCAACCATATCATCCTTTATACACTAGTCCATTAATCAACTATCCATCTCTTATCACTAATCAATTATTGCCTAGTCATCATATATCCACTAGCCATCATTTAGCAACTAACCATGATTTGTCAACTATTCATTTTACCACTAGAGCTCATTTATATTATGTTGCATTATAACCATTTCCTCATTTTGCAACTTATCCAAATTTTGATTTTCAATCGCATACTGTGATATTGTTAATCATAATAACTATATCATCATAGCATATTATGCATATCTGAACTCAAACTAATAAATATAATTAATAGCCTTACTTGAATAGGAAAATAATCGATAGCCAAACTTGAACTGATAAATAATCAATAGCCAGAATTGAGATGATTAATAATCAATATCTAAACTTGAACCAGTAATTATAATCAATAACCATAATCATCCTTCAGACTCCAACTGGGTATATTTATATAATCAACAACATAATTATTTTTCGGACTCAAAGTAGATATATATATAATCAACATTATAAGAAGTATCATTAATAACGTAAATGATAACAGAATCAATAGGACCCAACCCTCATATTAACCAACATAACCATCAAGTATCAAAGTTTCTCAATATTGCCTCAAAAGAGCATTATCTAGGTATTCAACAAGCATATAAGGATTTCAAGAAAACTCACATAGATCTTAGCTTAAGGTAGTTCAAAGAGCCAACTTCTAATTCCCCAAAATATATTCTAAGTTAACTTTTAAACCGGACTAGCCTAAGGTATCTAAATCCACTCCGCAATGATAAGGAAGCCACAAATAGCCTTAAGCCAGAGATTCTTCTTAAGCACTTTAACTAATTCAAATGGATCTAAGGTAACTTTCATTAGCTTAAACAACTAAGGACAACATAACCTAAGAGTGAGTAACTAGAGCATTTATACTTAATCTTGAGTGATCTAAGGCATTCTCATTCTAAACATGAGAAATAAAGTCCAATTTACCCAAAGCATAGGGAAATGAGCTATGTGTTCAACACTACAATTCTAGTATGGCTTAAACGGTCTGACTAACACAAGTCTTGCATTTTATCAATCCAACACCTAAAAACCATCCCAAATTTGACATAATATCATAAGAATACTATGAAATACCTCAACCTAACAAGGGATAAATCTAGCTATCATGACCCAATTTATAAGTCATGATGGCACCTACTAAATTCCACCAGTAGGTAAACCAATACCATAACCCGAAGCTAAAACAATGGGTTAATTCTGCAAGAAATGCCAACAAAGGCAAAATTCAATGAACACAAGTTATAATTCATCAGTGTTCTAATATAGATAAATAGACAAACATGAATACCAATCCCATGACCTGGTATAGTCATTACAAGAGTACCTAGTATCAATAATACACCCCAATAGTCTATAAGTAACCAATAAATCTGTCTAAAAAAGACTGTATAATAATTAGATAGAAGGAAATGGGCAACTCATACTACAAGAGCTCACGCTATCTCCGAAATATCTATACCGCACGAACTCGAGTAATTGGTGCAACTTTACTCAGATCTACATCAAAAAAGAATAAAAATGTAGTATGATTACCAAAAAAATGGGTACTCAGTAGGCATCATCAGCCAACTAAGCTAAGTTATTATACAAATATGATGTATAGTAAGATTGTACAAACTCAAACCTAAATAATCTCCATAATCATTATATATAATAAGTAATTAAACTAGAATAATAGTGTAACATAATGCATCAACACATGTCAATATCGCCGTGCCAAAGTAATAGGCAATCGGAGCCATAACATATCATAAAGTATAACCACAAGCAAAACACAAGTACAAAGTAGCCCCCTTACACCAACTGGTGTATTAAATAAAGAACTCATTGCAGCATCCCATACTACTGGAGAGTACTGATGACGTCCAAGAAATACCTCCTTTTAAATAATGGTATGGTTGTTGTCAAGATATAGTAACCCAACTAAGGTTGGGGTGGAATCAAAAGGGGACACGGGGAGTTGTAGTTATCAATAGTTGTAGTCTATAGGCAGTACTGGAATGTAAATGAGGGGGGGGGGGGACTTGTTTGTAGTAATCTTGAGAAAGTAACAATATTAAATTTGGTTGAAATCAGTTATAGGAGAACAGTAGGATTGCATCACCCTGGCTTCTCAACTCTATAGGGTTATCGTGCTATGTTGAATCGACCCAATACCTTGCTTACAGAATTGATAAGTTATGTACCTTTTATAGTCTTTTAGATGAGTAGAAGGATTTCACCCTTTACCTTTTGAGTCTTAGGATATTGCATTACTAATCTTTATCTTAATCCCAATTAATTATTACCTTATAAGTCTTTAGTTATTATATGAAAGCTAACGTTCATTCACTATATTCTATTGTGCGTAATGGATCGACAATTAATTTTAAAATTAATATTGTCATTATTTTTTCCTAGTTACTACTTCTCTTTTGGAGTGTATTAGTAGCTAGGTAGGATCCTAACATTTGCAATCGTAAATATAACTATTATAATGAAAATAATGTAATGCATGCCTTAGGTATTGGTTTAATTCAACAATCACACTTCCCCTATGTCTTCAATCAGCCAGGGTTTGCATAACTATAGCTATGGATTTTTAGCCGCTCATATTTGTGAAAAAATCAATAACATTCATGATTGAAAGCGTGGATGAAATCATAATGATAAGATGATTAAAAACCCAAAACCATAACTTGATTAATCAACTAAAGTTAATACAAGAGAATCCCAAGATCAAATACGGATCATGGAATCAAAATATATTTTTTGAGTATCAAAAGTGTGTAACTCCTAAAAAGTACATAAAGCGTATTTGTAGTACATGAGAAAACCCTTAGAACAAACCCTTTGAGAGTTAGTTTTTCAACTTTTTTTTGATTCTCTAACATGCTTTGATCACAATCAAGACGAAAAATATCCCACACATCCATAGTCACTTCAAAAGTATGCCAAAAAACTTTTTTTCCTCTTTTAAAGGAACTTAGAACCTAAAACATGGTTTCTTGCAAAACATACCCAAAGCAGATCGTAGCTAACAAAAAGGCCTAAAAAACATACATATTTTCTTAGTTTTAAGCGTCGAAAGTGCTATATTTCTATAGCACATCAACACCCTTAACTTAGAATGTTTACATGTCCTCAGGCAACAAAAAATACAAAAAAACAAAAATGAAGCTTAACTAGGAGAATCTAAGATACTCAAGGCAGTCAGTCATCATTATAAGTTTAAATCATAACATCCCCTCCTACATCTCATTTTAAAACCAACTGTGTATGTCATGAAGCACAACAATATGAGAAGCACAACAATATGACACGGTGGGATCAAGTTATAAAAATTACAGTTTCAATAGACAAACACTTATATATACAAATTACACTACCCGTAATAAAAAAAATAGTTGGCAATATAACTTAAGTGCTCTTACAACAAGGATGCCCCACTCACTCATATGAAATAATGCATGTCAATATAGGGACGGTCAAGAGAAACTCACACTCAACAAAGAATTTCTAGTCAATACATGTCAAATAGCACAGGCTTGCCCTTATTTTCTTTACCTTAGCATTCAGATAGTCAAGTCAGGATCACTATAAGACTTTTCTCAGCTTGTAATGTATGCTTGGGGGTTGGTATGATATATATGGACATTTAAAGTAACTAAGCCTCCTTGGTACTCCACTAATTTTGGGGTCTCACTTATCATCCAAATTCTTCTTTTATTCCACCCTTATTTCTCTCTTTTATTCTTGTATGCACATCTAGGTTCGGTGTGGTCTTCTATTCTTTATTTTTCTCTTTTTTACAATTTTTATATTTCTTTTTTTTTTTCTTCTGTTTTTCTAATACACCCAACCCTAATATCTTTTATTCTTATTTTACCCTTTTTCATACCCATTTTACACTATGCACCCCTATGACAACCATTCTCAACTTATGGATTTTGCCTGTGTTGAGGTTACAATGTCCAAGGAGGACCTGGGCTAAAACAGGTATATTGTAATACAAATGGGAAGGTAAATGGTGAAAATAAGAAAATAAATAGGCTAACAAGGCTCAAAGTAGGGATCAAGGGATATCATTCATATGTGGAAGGTCATTAAGACTAAAAGTGGACTAAAATAAAAAATCGCCTATGATCCTTTACTAATCTACTATTTTTCAACCTAGGCAATACTACCCAGGAAAGTTCTGAATCCAACATACAATGGGAACTAGGTAGTATCTCATACACATATAGCATAAAGTCAATATCACTAACTACTACTTATCCAGTCAATGCCATTTTCAGTGAATGGTTACTATATCCCTAATAGTAATACCATAACAAGATCCATAAATTTCATACATTGATACATCAACACAGCTCTAAAAAAATAATATTAGAGCTGTATAAAAATGTAATACCCCATACTTCTACCTAGCTTAAATTTATCCCAAAAATATTAAATACTTGTTTCAAAGATGAATACACTTTTATACATGTGGTATTTTCAAGATTATCACTTTTTATCATGTGAGAAATTGAATAAGCTTTCCATCAATACCAAATTCATGTAAATCCGACAACCGAGTAAGAAGGTATGGCGATCTCAATTTTAAGTCGTAAAACACCGCCATTTCAGCCAATGACGTGTCGATCCATAAGCCAAAATGACATTTGTCCGTTTATGGTAAGACACCGCGATTTCACCACATCATGGAGGGCTCCCAAATCCCAATTTTCAAATTCCAGTGAAGCTCCGTGATTACGCCGTGTCGCGCCAGGAGTCCAGGTTGAGAAATTTTTACAAAATTTAAAAGACGCATCTCGGGTTAAATGGGTCTTTTCCCATGATTTTTGTTCAGCCTTAAACATGAAATTTAATCCTGCATGACCTAAGGATATCATTATTCACTCTATTTTCCCTAATTTCTTTATACACTCTCAAAGCCAAGAAACCTTAATCTTAAAAATTCAAGGACAAGGATAAAGAATCTTTCCAAGGATCTTTACAGAGTTACATTCTAAGGTATGCCATGTGTTGATTCATTGGTCCCTTTCACCAATTAATCTCAATAATCTTTTTGAAAAATCCAAGATTTGTATATTTATGAATGTTCATTATTTGATTGAATTGAAAAGTGATGTTCATGTTGTTGTTTGGTTTCACTCTATGTTTTAGACTATTAATTACAAGTATTGATTCTAATATGTGATGAATTATGTGATTTTCATGATAAACCCTTCAATTTATAGGTTGATTGATGTATCCATGATTATTAGATGTTGTGATGATTGTATAACCAAAGTATTCTCCCCATGTGTTTGATTAAATGCCTATGTGAAGGTAAAGTGCCATACTGGTATGAGAATATGAAATGCCCATTCATGTACAAGTTCATACATGTCAAGTGTTTGATAAAATGTCTTAGTAAATGAATTATGAATATATGTATGGACATTGTGGTGCTTTAGAACTTGTACTTCATGAGATCCCCAACTTATTGTATTATGGATTGTCAATATTGTTCACGTATTCCAGAAAGTCATGCTTTGTTAGTTTTGTTCCATTGAGTCCTGGGGGTACTTGTACCCAATAAATATAGCTGTGTTCCTAGAGTTAGTGACTTATTTTCATGATATCCTCAGTCAACCCATAATCGCTAGAACTCAGTCAGTCATGTGACTCAGGAAAGCTCAGTAGTTCTGTAATCTCAATAGTATTTTTTCAGTTAATGAAACTCCATGAATTTAGTGTAGTCCAATTTAGTCAATCATATTCAGTGTCTATTCAGATGGGAGTAGGAATTAGCACCAAGTGAACACAAGGATAAAAACACATACTATTAGATGAGGGTGTGATTCTTAGAAGTCATCCTTGTATTTTAGAACTATGTAGCCAGAATAGGTTGAGACATCAACCCTATTAGATGAGGGTTGATGAGATGAATAAAAACTGTCAGATGAGGGTCCTACCATTCTCTTTTGGGAATAGTGCCAGATAAGGGTCACCCGCAGCTTGTCCTTACTAGTGACATGGTATTAACACCCTTCCAATCAGGGCTCAGATTAGACCCCAGCTCAGCTATTATGGTGTATTTTAGGGCATGTCTATTTGATACTACTTTCCATAGTTTTAGTTATAGAATTTAGGACTGTCAGATATAGTCAACTCAGAATAGTACAGAACTCAGCTAGGTCCATCAGAACCTAGACTGTCAGATACAGTCGCTTAGTATTAATTATTTTAATTATACAATTATCAGTATCTTATGTTATCAGTACTCAGACTCAGCAATCATGTTATCATGAACTCAGTTATAGTTATTTTGTATCTATGTATGCATTCTCATATTTATGTTATCCAGTCAGTTAGTATAATTTATGCATGTGAACACTTTGAATTTATCCTACCTCATATGGATACCAGTACATTCAATCATATTGATGCATTTGTGCTATGGTGTTTTATACTATAGGTTTAGAAGCACGAGTTTCAGAGCATTAGTAGTATTCCACTACTCAGTAGTCAGAGTTAGCAATGAGTCCTCATCCTTTGAGGACACGAGTATTATTTTATCATTTCAGTACTTAGCCTATTTCAGTGGTTGGAGTTAATTGGGGACATATCCCATCAACTCCTTACTCAGACAGCTAGTGGCTTTTCAAACTATCATGATTAGACAGTTATTTCAATTTTTTTGGGTATTTCATCCCCCTCTCAAATGCTATATTTTATCAGATATTATGTCTCAGTTTTGAACCTTATGGACTTTCAGCCTTTATTTCTGCATTTATACAGTATATTATGCAGTGTTTAGGTACAGATTTTAGTCATAGGTTAGCTTATGGTCTTTTGGGGTCATGAGCATCGTGTAGTATTTTGGGTACCAGATTCAGGGTGTTTCAAACTTGGTATCAAAGCCTAAGGTTCAATAGTATCCTAGGAAGTCTAAAATCCGCATCTAGTAGAGTCTTGTACATGGGTGTATTGCGCGCCCTATTATTGCACAGGAGGCTATGAGATATTTTAGGAATAATTTCCCTTCTTTCAGTATTCATGTCATGCTAGTGAGCATGAGCTCAAATTCAACTCTCAGTCTAATCCATTTCTTTCTTTATTCTACAGAACATGCCTCCCAAAAGAAGAAATGGGAATCAGCCAGCCCCTTAGCCCGAAGATCCTTTGGGCGAATATGTTTCTTATACAGATTTCCGAGCTTCATTAACTACTCTTGCTAATTCAGTTGCTGCTCAGAATGAATGACCAGCTGTCATTCCAGCCGACCCAGTGGAAAACCCTACATCTAGGATTCGAGACTTCACCCAAATGAATTCTCCACCCTTTTTTAGGTCTAAGTCAGATGAGAACACTTAGAAATTCACCGATTAGGTTTAGAAGGTTACAAACATCATGGGGGTAATTTCTAGTAAGAGTGTTGAGCTAGCTGCATATTAGGTGCAGGATGTTGCTCACACTTGGTATAAATAGTAAAAGTCAGAGAGGTCAGTTGATGTAGGATCTATAAAGTAGGAGAAGTTTGTCACTACATTCTTAGATAAATTCTTTCCTCAAGAGCTGAGAGAGGCTAAGGTGTTAGAATTTATCAACCTCAGGCAGGGCAATATAACGGTGAAAGAGTATTATCTTAAGTTTACTCAATTATCCAGATATGCCCTTCATGTTGTTATAGACACCAGGGCCAAGATGAGTAAGTTTGTTTCAGGGGTAAACGATAGCATGGTCAATGAGTACAGGTCTATGATATTGAATAGTGAAATGAACATAGCCAGTCTTATGACCCATGCTTAGCAAAAAGAAGAACAATAGTTTAAGATAAGGGAGAAACAAAATAAGAGAATAAGGAAAGGTAGTTTCAACTTTGCTTAGCCCAAACTCAGAAGGAGGGAATTGTTCTCAATTCCTTCCTAAGTCATCAGTTCCAGCTCCTTCTTCAGCTAGTGCTCTAGCTCCTAAGTTTAGGGATGGTAATAGAGATAGGGCACCAGGCTCTAAGTCTCAGGGTAGTGTCAGCAATACCCAAGATAATCCCCTTGTCAGACTTATGGTAAGATCCACAAGGGTACTTACAGAGCTGGTAGCAATGTCTATTTTTGATATGGAAAGCTAGGTCAAAGAGTCAGAGATTGTCCCATTCAGGTTATCAGGGTCAGTATAACCATTCCTCAGCCCTGTTCGGTCGCCCAAATTAGTAGGGTGCCACCTCCAGTGCTACTAGTGGGCAACACCGAAATCAACTTTATGCTCTCCAGTCTAGGCAAGATTAGGAAAATTCTCCTGATGTAGTTATTGGTACGTTATAGATTTTTCATATGCATGCTTACACTTTGCTAGATCCAGGTGCTTTCTTGTCTTTTGTTACTCCTTATATAGCAGTTGATTTTGGAGTCAGTCCTAAAATTTTAGAAGATCCCTTCTCAGTCTCTACCCCAGTGGGTAAAACTATCATATCCCGATGGGTATATAGGAGCTGTGTGATTTTAATATTTTAGAAAGTCACCTCAGCAGACTTAGTTAAATTAGAGGTGATTGCTTTTGATGTCATTCTCAGAATGGATTAGCTTCAGTCCTGCTATGCCACAGTTCACTACAGAAATAAGGTTGTTAAGTTTCAATTTTTGAATAAACTTGTCCTATAGTGGAGGGGTAGTACTTCAACTTTTAAAGGCCAGTTTGTTTCTTACTTTTGGGCATGAAAAATAATATCTGAGGGATATGTCTATCATCTTGTCTATGTTAATGATTCTAGCTCTGAAACTCCAGTCTTGAATTAGTCCCAGTTGTGAGTGACTATTTAAATGTCTTTCCTGAAGATCTTCCAGGAATTCCTCCCAAAAATAAAATAGACTTTGGCATTAACCTTCTTCCAGATACTCATCCTATATCTATTCCATAGTATAGAATGACACTAGCAGAACTTACAGAACTAAAAGATAGTTAAAGAATCTCTTAGATAAGGGATTCATCATACCCAATGTGTCCCCGTGGGGCACACCAGTCTTATTTGTGTGTAAGAAAGACAGTTCTTTCAGAATATGCATTGATTACCGTCAGCTCAATAAAGTCACGATCAAGAACAAGTATCCACTTCCTAGAATTAATGACTTATTTCACCAACTTCAAGGTGAAGTTATTTCTTTAAGATATACCTCAGATCAGGCTATTATTAGCTCAGATTCAGAGAATGTGACATTCTAAAAACATCTTTCTAAACTCGGTATGGTCACTTCAAATTTCTAGTCATGTCCTGATCTTACCAATGCCCCAGAAACTTTCATGGACTTTATGAACCGTGTATTCAAGAAGTACTTGGACATATTTGCATAGTTTTCATAGATGATATTCTGGTCTATTTCCACAGTGAATGAGAACATGCTGACCATCTCAGAATCGTACTTCAGACTCTTAAAAATCATCAACTGTTCGCCAAATTCAGTAAGTTCAAATTTTGGCTAAGGTGAGTAGCATTCATTGTTCATATCATTTTTGGTGATGGCATTAGAGTAGATCCTCTAAAGACTAAAGTAATAAGAAACTTGCCTAGACCTATCTCTCCATTAGATAACAGGAGTTTCTTGGGTTTGGCTGGCTATTACAGATGGTTTGTTGAGGGATTTTCTTTTATTTCATCCCCTATGTCCATATTAACTCAGAAGAAATTCAAGTTTCAGTGTTCAGATCCTTGTGAGAAGATTTTTTAGGAGTTGAAGACTCGACTCACCCCAGCTTCAGTTTTGGCTCTTCCAGATGGTTCAGATGGTTTTATAGTGTATTGTCCTGGATCCAGAGTAGGTTTGGGTTGTGTCCTCATGCAACATGGTAAGGTCATAGCCTACACCTCCAAACAGCTTAAACCCCATGAGAAGAACTATCCTACTCATCATCTTGAGTTAGCAGCCGTAGTATTTGCCTTAAATATTTAGAGGCATTATCTATACAGAGTTCATGTACATGTGTTCACAGATCATAAGAGCCTTCAGTACGTCTTTTCTTAGAAAGATCTTAATCTTCGTCAGAGAAGGTGGTTAGAGTTGTTGAAATATTATGACATGAATGTCCTTTATTATTCGGGCAAGGACAACGTATTGGCCGATACTCTTAGTAGACTGTCTATAGGTAGTGTTGATCATGTTGAGGATAGTAAGAAAAAGTTATCTTAGGAAGTCCATCTACTTACCAGACTAGGTGTTCACTTAGTCAATTCAGAGAAGGGTGATATATAGGTTCAGAGTAGTTCAGAATCATCTCTAGTTTCTGAGGTGAAAGAAAAGCAAGATAGAGATCCTAGTCTAGTCAAGTTAAAAGAGTGAGTCAAGAATCAAAAGGTTGAGGTTTTCTGCCAAGGAAGAGATAATGTATTGCGTTATTAGATCATCTGTGGTGCCAGGAGTAGATGACTTGAGGCAATAAATTCCTGTAGAAGTGCATGGTGCGCGCTACTCTATTCATCCTAGGGCTACTAAGATGTACCGCAACTTGTGGGAGATCTATTGGTGGAGTGGGATGAAGAAAGATGTCGTAGAGTTTATGGCTAAGTGCTTTACATGTCAGAAGGTTAAGATAGAGCATCAGAAGTCTAATAGGTCTATGCAGGAGTTCACTAGTCCTACTCAGAAGTGGGAAAAAAATAAATATGGACTTTGTGATAGGTTTACCTCGCACTAATCATCAACATGATTTAGCTTGGGTCATTATAGATAGAATGACTAAATCAGCTCATTTCCTTCTAGTTCATACCTCTTATTCAGTTGAGGATTATGCCAAACTCTACATAAGAGAGTTGGTCAGATTGTACAGTGTTCCATTATTTATTATCTTAGACAGAGGTACCCAGTTCACTTCTCATTTCTAGAAAGCATTCCAAAAAGGTCTTGGTACCCAAGTTCATCTCAGTAGACCCTTCTATCCTCAGACAGATGGTCAAGAAGAAAGGATCGTTCAGACTTTAAAAGATATGCTACGAGCGTATGCAATTGATTTAAAGGGTAGTTGAGATGACCACTTGCCTTTGATTATGTTTGCATACAACAACAACTATTATTACAGTATTCAGATGGCTCTATTCGAAGCACTCTATGGTAGGAGATGCAGATCTCTAGTCGGTTGGTTCAAAGTTAGTGAGGCCTTAGTTATAGGGCCTGACTTAGTATTCGATGCCTTAGAAAAAGTCTAGTTGATTAAAAAAAAACTCCAGGTTGCTCAGAGCCGACAGAAGTCTTATGCACATATGTGCAGTAAAGATCTTGATTTTGAGATTGGTGACTATGTTTATCTAAAGATATCTCCAATGAAGAAAGTGAAAAGATTCGTCAAAAATGGAAGGCTAAGTCCCCGATATGTCATTCCCTTCAAAATTCTTATTCGCTTCGGCAAGGTAGCTTATGAGATCGAATTACCTTCAGATCTAGCCTTAGTTCATCTAGTTTTCCATGTCTCTTTGCTCAAGAAGTGCATAGCTGAGCCAACAGTTGTAGTCCCTATTCATAGCATAGATATTCAGAATAACCTCTCTTTCGAAAAGATTTCAATCAAAATTGTTGACTATCAGACTCGCAAACTGAGGAACAAAGGACTCCCTCTAGTCATAGTACTTTGCTAGAATCAGTCCGTTGAGGGAGCTACTTCGGAAGCAGAAGCAGACATACACACCAAGTATCATCACCTCTTCTCCTTTAATTCAGAATCATCTTAAGGTAGCAGCTTTCCTTAAGCCTTTCAGTTTCATGTTTAGATTTTAGTTACAACTTGGTGTCCAGTTCATGTTCAAAATCCCATTATAAACTTGGTATCTATTACCATTGCATATTCAGCCATATGTTCATGTATTAGATCAGTCATGTGTTCATGCATCAGACATGTATTCTCCTTGTGAGAAACTCAGTTATCATAAATCTCAGTCATGTATTCATGAGTCAGTTCAATCATGAAATCATGCATCAGATATGCATGCTCAGTATGAATCTTAGAAATATCAGTCATATAGTCATGCTTCAGTTTTTTATTTTCAGTATTACTTCATCTTATCATTTCTCCCATCTCAATCAGTCTCATTCGAGGACTAATGTTCCCAAAGGGAGATATTGTTATACCCAGTACTTCTACCTAGCTTAAATTTATCCTAAAAATGTCAAGGACTTGTTTTAAAGATGAATCCACCTTTATATAGGTGGTATTTTCGAGAATCTTTATAGAGTTACATTCTAAGGTATGTCATGTATTGATTCATAGGTACCTTTTACCTATGAATCTTAAGCATCTCTTTTAAAAATCCAAGATTTGTATATTTATGAATGTTCATGATTTGATTGAGTTTAAAAGTAGTGTTCGTATTGTTGTTTGGTTTCATTCCATGATATAGACTATTAAATACAAGTATTGATTCTAATATGTGATGAATTATGTGATGTTCAGGATAAACCCTTCAATTTACAAGTTGATTGATGTATCCATGATTATTAGATGTGTTGATGATTGTATAACCAAAGTCCCCATGTATTTGATTAAATGCCTATGTGAAGGTAAAGTGCCATATTAGTATGATAATATGAAATCCCCATTCATGTACAAGTTCATACATGTCAAGTGTTCAATGAAATGTCTTATTCAAGGAATTATGGATGTATGTGTGGCGATTGTGGTGCTTTAGAACTTGTAATTCATGAGATCCCCAACTTATTGTATTATGGATTGTCGATGTTGGTCACGTATTCCATAAAGTCACGCTTTGTCAGTTTCTTTCCAATGAGTTTTGGGGGTACTTGTACTAAAAAAATATAGCTGTGTGCCTACAGTCAGTGACATGTTTTCATGATATCCTCAATCAAGCCATGATCCCTAGAACTCCGTCAGTCATGTGACTTAGGAAAGCTCAGTAATTCTGTAATCTCAATAGTATTCTATCAGTTAACGGAACTCCATGAATTCAGTGTAGTTAAGTTTGGTTAATCATGTTCAGTGTCTATTCAGATGGGAGTAGGAATTAGCACCGAGTGAACCCAAGGATGGAAACACACACTGTCACATGAGGGTGTGATTCTTAGTAGTCATCCTTGTATTCCAGAACTATGTATCGAACATAGGTTGAGACATCAACACTGTCAGATGAGGGTTGATAAACACTGCCAGATGAGGGTTGATAAACACTATCAGATGAGGGTCCCACCATTCTCTTTTGGGGGCACTATGAGATGAGGGTCACCTACAGCTTGTCCTTACCAGTGGCACAGTATTGACACCCTTCCAATCAGGGCTCAGATTTGACCCCAGCTCAGCTATTATGGCACAATTTAGGGCATGTCAGTTAGATACTACTTCCCACAGTTTTAGTTAAAGAATTCAGGACTATCAGATACAGTCAACTTAGAATAGTACCAAACCTAGCTAGTTCCATCAGAACCTAGACTATCAGATACAGTCGCTCAGTATCAGTTATTTCAGTTATACAGTTATTAGTATCTCATGTTATCAGTACTCAGACTCAGAGATCATGTTATTACAAACTCAGTTATAGTTATTATGTATCCATGCATGCATTCTCACGTTTATGTTATCCAGTCAGTATATATAGTTCATGCATATGAATCCTTTGCATTTAGCCTACCTCTCATGCATACCAATACATTCAATCGTACTAAATCATTTGTACTATGGTGTTTTATACCATAGGTTCAGAAGCACAAGATCTAGAGTATCAGTAGCATTCTAGTACTCAGCAGTCAGAGTCAGCAGTGAGTCGTCATCCCTCGAGGACATGAGCACTATTTTATCATTTTAGTACTTAGCTTATTTCAGTAGTTGGAGTTAGTTGTGGACATGTCCCATCAACTCCTTATTCAGACAACCAGAGGTTTTCTAGACTATCATGATTAGACAGTTATTTCAGTTGTTTGGGTATTTCATAGCCCACTCAGATGTTATATTTTATTAGATATTATGTCTCATTTTTGAACCTTATGGCCTTTCAGCCTTTATTTCCTCATTTATATAGTATATTATGTAGTGTTCAGGTACAGATATCAGTCATAGGTTAGCTTGTGGTCCTTCAGGGTCATGAGCACCGTGTAGCGTTTTGGGTACTAGATTTGGGGTGGTACAAAAAAATTAGTCAAAATATGACTACTGCCCTAAATTAACAAAATCTGCTAATTATGTAATACATCACAAAACAAAACACAATACGGCTAAACATAATGGCTCTACTAGGAACAAAACTTTGGGAAAAAGAGTCAAGACAACAAAAACTCCAAGAGGATATCATGACCCATTGGCAGATCCACCCCCAATTGAAGATTATGCATTGTCCCCAACATATCAAACCATAATGAGAGAGTTAGAAATATACCTGTGGCACCGTAATCATGAAGATCTTATGTTAGTCATTCAACACGAACACAAACAACACCATACCTTGGGTTTCCTCCTAAGAAACACCTAATTTATTATCGTGACATGACTCAGCTCCCTTGGAATTTCAGACTTTGCCAAGGTCCATCTCAGCATAAACTCTAACTTCTTCCAGGTTTCCCATGTAGTGTTTCACATGCTGCCCGTTCTCTTTAATTCAAAATTCACCATCATGATTTACCTCAATATCACCACATGGGAAAAACTTAACCACAGTGAATGGCCCGATCCATCTTGACTTCAGCTTGCCACTAAACAAGCATAGTCTTGAATTATATAACAAGACTAAATAACAGGGTTTGAACATTTTATTCTCAATCTTCTTATCATGGTACAACTTTATTCTCTCTTTTTATATGATCGATCACTCATAAGTACGGAGTTGAAATTCGTCCACTCATTTACCTTAATTAGCCTCATGTTCACTGTATCACATCATTCAAAATTCAGCCTTTTAAAGGCCCATAGTGCCTTATGATCAAGCTTGACTGGTAAGTGGAATGCTTTTATATACACTAGTTGGTATGGAGAGGCACCTATGGGGGTCTTACAAGCTGTCCGGTAGGCCCACAATGCATCATCTATCTTTCTAGACTAGTTAATTTGATTGGCATTCACAGATTTTGCCAAGATAGACTTTATTTCTCTGTTGGAAACTTCTACTTGCCCACTAATTTGTGGATGGTAAGATGTTTACACCTTATGACTCACACTATACTTATCAAGCAGGGCCATGAACAATAGATTGCAGAAGAGAACCACCATCACTAATAATTGCACGTGGAGTGCCAAATCTGGAAAAAAAATTTCTCTTTAGAAAAATAGTGATACTTCTGCCTTTGTTGTGTGGGACTGCAACTTCCTCCACATATTTTGATACATAGTTGACCACTACCTGAATGTACCTCATGCCATTAGAGCTCATAAATGGACATGCCATTAGAGCTCATAAATGGACCCACAAAATTAATTCCCTATAATCAAATAGCTCTAATTCCAAGATATGTGTCATGGAGAGTTCATAGTGTAGAGAAATATTGCATTGACGCTGACATTGGTCTTAAGAAAGTGAAAAATCATGAGAATCTTTATAGATTGTAGGCTAATAAAACCTACATTGTAGAATTTTATGGGCTGTCCATGTACCACTATGATGGCCCCTAATTGGTGATGAATGACAAGCCTTTGAATGCTCATCATCTTTAACTCCGATATACATATTCGAATTACTCCGCCAACATAAACTCTGAATAGATATGGATCATCCCAAAAGAATTTTCTTACCTCATGCATAAATCTCCGTCACTGTTAGGAGGATAAATCTTCTGGAATGAGTTCACTTGCTAAGTAGTTGGCAAAATTGTCAAACTAGGGACTCAAATTATGAGATGCTTCTAACATACGATCATCTGGAAAATAATCATCTATCTCAAGATCATCCCCTATTTTCTAGTTTATCTCCTCTTTAAGTCTGGATAAGTGGTCTGCAACTTGATTCCCTTTCCCTTTCCGATCCTTCACCTCAAAATCAAACTCTTACAGTAAGAGTAACCAATGAATCAATCATGGTTTGACATCTTTCTTTGCCATAAAGTACCTCATGTTGCATTGTCAATATGAAATATCACCTAGGTTCCAATCAATTAGGACCGCAACTTCTAAAAAGAGAAAACCACTACAAGTAGTTCCTACTCTGTAATAGTATTATTTTCTGCACGGCATTTAGATCTTTGCTAGAATAATAGATGGGATGCAAGATATTTTTATTTTATTTTTCCTAGGACAACACCCAAGGCCACTCCGCTCGCATCACATGTCACCTCAAAAGGTACATACTATTCTGGTGACATAATAATAGAAGCCGAAATCAAACACTCCTTTAGGCATTTGAAATCCTTGAGACACTCTTCATCAAACAAAAGTTTCACCTTCTTCTATAAAATTTTGCATAGGGGAGTTGGAATTTTAGATAAGTCCTTGATGAATCTTTTATAGAAATTGGAGTGACCTAAAAAGCTTCGTATACCTCTAATTGATACTGGAGGTACCAATTTCTCAATCACCTCTATCTTTTCTTTGTCCATCTTAGTAACATGTTTAGATATCTTTTCCCTAGAACTATACCATTTCTCACCATGAAGTGATATTTTTCCCAATTTAGCACAAATTGCACTCTTTGCATCTCTATAGTGCACTGGCCAGATAGGCTAAACAACCATCAAAAGAATCTCCGACCACTAAAATGTCATCCTTGAATACCTTGATCATATATTTCACCATATCAGAGAATATAGACAACATACACCTCTAAAAAATTATGGTGTGTTATAAAATTCAATGGCATCCTCTTGAATACAAAGGTCCCATAGGGGAAAGTAAAGGTAGTCTTTTCTTGGTTTTTGGAAGGAATCATGATTTGATTGTATCCTGAGTACCCATCAAGAAAATAGTACTAACCCTTGCCTATGAATATATACTATATATGATCCATAACAACATTGGGACGTGGTCCTTTTGTGTCAACTTATTTAGCTTTTTGTAATCCATGCACACTTTCCATCCAGTCACTGGCATTATTGGTACTATGGTATTATTGTTACTAACTTATTCATTTTATTTGGAACCACTGTTATTCCCCCTTTCCTTGGAATGCATTGAATCAGGCTAAAACCACTTACTGTCTATAATAAGAAAGACCATCCCAACGTCTAACCACTTAACTATCTTCATTTTCACCACTTCTTGCATTGGAGGGTTTAGTCATCTCTGATGCTCAATACTAGGAATATTGTCCGACTTAAGTTGTATTTTATGTATGCATACCTGGTGGGATCCCCACAATGTCTGCAATGGTCCATGCAATAGCTTTCTTGAACTTCTATAATACTAATATCAAAGGCTACACCTGCGCTCCTGCCAAATCTACCGCAATGATCACCAATAAGGTATTATTGGACCACAAGAATATGTACTACAGGTAAGGAGAGAGGACCTTCAATTCTAATGCTGACAGTTCTTCAATCGATGGTCTTGCAAGAGGTGTGTTTTTGTTCTTAAAGTTAAGATTGATCTTCTTAGGGGCGTACTTGTAAGATCCTGTGCCATGTGGGGTCACTAGACATCTCATCATAGTCATCTATCCCATCACTCTCAAAGTTCATAACTACTGCGCCTAATGTTTCTACCCTAATATTTCCCAAATAGGTACATCAATTGTGACCATGTCATCATCCACCGCTTTTATCACTGCCACAACTATCATGTCATCCAACTATTGTGCTATCATGCATATATTCTACAAAATTTTATCGCCGCTCTACTTTAAAGTGATATCTTTAAAGTCCACGTAAATCAACACTCTACAGTAGCTAGGAAAGGTATACCTAGTATGATTGGAGAATCAATACCCACTTCACAATCTAAAATCATCATCAGTATAACCCAACTTCTCAAACTCTATCTCAAGTGCCTCATCATAAACAACCAACTCCTTCTTTGGCTCATCAGTAGTGGGCAATAGTGCTCGTCAGGTGAGGAGTCATCACTAGGACCAATATCCATACAACGAATGAGTGTTAGAAGATTTTGTACATTGTCACCAGCTAATGCTTCTGACTATCTCTCAGCTAAAGTAATAGAGATTTTCCCATACTACTACTCAATAGCAGTTTCATGTGACTCAAACTTTTAGGCTAATCCAGAAATTTTTGTTTTAAGTTCTTTGAGGCTAGCCTCTTGGCTCTCTTTACCCTTCATCAATAGGGTCAACATATCTTTGATTCTTGATTCTGCTTCTCTTCTTCTTGGTGGAATGTACTTATCTCTCTTATCATAATAGTTTCAACCTTGATTCTCTTGCGCTTTGGATAAAAAATTGGCCTACTGATGATCCACGCACTTCACCTCCTTAGATATCCCAAACTCATACACTTAAGAAGAATTGATGGTTGTAAATTTTTTGACCAACACACTAATTTTCATCCATTATAATAAAATATCATGAGCTATAATGTTCTCAGCTCTCTCTGTGCATAGGAAGTTCCAATGGCATACATATTAGAACCTCTCTCAACCTTTCAAGTTTACCACCCTTAGTTAGTTAATGATATTTGATCCATAATACCGGAAGCTATCTCCAATCATAATCTCATAAAGATCCTCTAGAAATAGTGTATGACATTGCTCTGGAACTATTAGTGAGGGTTATATTGAATATTTCCGACATGCTTGTCCTTGATATGCGGTTGTTGGGTACCATACTAAGCTTCTTCTGTAACCGGAACTATGCATCATACATAGATTTTGACTGCAACAGCCTAAAATTTTAAGTCTCATCATTGAGCTGCAATACCCTAGATGGAGGAAAGAACCTATTCAAGAATTGTCTGTGTAGCTCCTTCCATGTAGTAATAGATCCTCTTGGCAGTTCCCAAGAAATAATGATGCTTCACTAGTAAGTGAGAAAGGGAACAACCTTAGTCTCAGTGCTTTCTGATCTACTCCCGGTATGGTATATGAAGTGTATATCTCATTAAAATTTGCTAGTGCATGTTTACGTCATCTATCGTTAATCTCGCAAACACTCTTTCAAGTACAAAAGATAAATCATAGAACTAGATATATTGAGCATGATGACATCAGGAGATAAAGAAGGAGGGATAATGGATCCTGTATAACATGGCTCATAGTATCCTAAATCTTCCTCATCATCAACATATGACTGAACATATTGATATCGGGGATCAATTAAGGTCGGCATTCTCTGTCTCTATTTTGATATCCATCGAGTATTGCTTGGTGGTCTACTTTCTGTCTCTGCTCAGCTAACTCCATTTAAGCTGACTACTCACTAGTCTATCAGTAACACTATCCTGAACTTCGTATTCTGTGAGATTTTCCCTCTTTGACTTTTACATCCTACTATATAATTATAGGATTTTCTTTGAAATTGGTGGGAGTAAGGGATTGACTCTACTCCCTGTGATAGGCATACACAGGCATGTGCCCAAGTCAGGATAATAAATAAAAAAGTCAAAAACTGCAATGACTTCAATCCAGAAATCAACATTGTATTCCCTGGCAACGAAGAAAATTTATTGATGATGTCCAACCAATACCTCCTTTTAAATGATAGTACAATAGATGTCAAGATATAGTAACCCAACTAAGGTTAGGGTCAAATAATAAGGGAACACGTGGAATTGTAGTTATTAGCAGTTGTAGTCTACAGGCAGTTCTGGGAAGTAAATGGGGGATTTCTTTGTAGTAATCTCAAGCAAGTAACAATATTAATAACATTCATGATTAAAGCTTGTATGAAATCATAATGATAAGATGAATAAAGACCTAAAACTGTAACTTGATTAATCAATTGAAGTAAATAGAAGAGAATCCCAAGATCAAAGATGGATCTTGGAATCAAAATATATTTCTGAGCATCAAATACGTGTAACCCCTACTAAAAAGTACATAAAGGGTATTCATTGTAGAAGAGAAAATCCTAAAAACAAAGTCAGAATGAAATATGAAAAAACAAGGTCAGTGGCCACATGTAGTCCACACCTATGGTCAGGGCACGGGTGCAGGTTGTACCTATGGTTTGGCTTCGGGCTAGGTATGAACAACAGGTACCGGATAGGAAAAATTTCTACAAGTTGGACTCTTGGGATTTTGAAATTCTGATACCTACTTTGTGTACCTGTGGTCTGTAGGTCCTACCTGCGATCAGTGGATTAACTTAATAAGTTTAGGAGACAGATTTTTATCTCTTCTTTGATTCTCAAACATGCTTTGATCACGATCAAGCCGAAAACACCCCAAACATTCATAATCGCTCCAAAAGTAACCAAAACACTCTTTTTTTGACTTTTTTCATGAACTTAGAATTTAAAACATGGTTTCCTGCAAAACATACCCAAAACAGATCATATCTAACAAAAAGGCCTCAAAATTTGCATATTTTCCTTATTTTAAGGGTTGAAAGTGCTATTTAACTATATCATATCTAGGACGCCCAAGAGAAATAACAATAAGGCATTTAGCCATCAAAATATCCAATTCTCATCATTTTTAACCAGTCACATTTACTATCAATCAGACATTTTACCCAGTTTCATTAGTCACTAACCGTAACCATATAATCATATTCCATTCTATTATCACCATTAGCCACTTATCATCAATACCCATTAAACACTATTTTTTAGCTAAACTAGGATCATTAGCTAGTCCATAGATTCCTAGACATCGTATAATTATAGCCGTTTATTAGATGACTATTCAACACATAGCCATTTTTATAGCCAACATTCCTTAACTAACCATTTTTTATCACTAACATTAATCACTAAGTAAGTCCTCATTTTAGAACTAGTTTCCCACTTACCAACTAGTCTTGATTAACCATTTAAAGAATATCCATCACGAATCCTTATTTATCATTAATTATTAACTGCACCACCTTGTATGGATTTAGCACTAGTGAGATACATCTGGCATCCTAATGTCACATTACATCCACATTTCACCCATGGAGATATATATGTATATATATAAGCATAAAATTGCCATACATAGGGGTAGATGGACTCAAACCAATAGATGTGGTCGTAGTCACATAAAATAATTATCCTCCAGCCTTGCTGGGTATAATATCATAGTCACCCTTCGACCTTGCTGGGTATCATTATTATAACATCCTCTGGCCTTGTTGGGTATCAATATCATGAACACAATCTCCTCCGGCCATGCCGAGTATAAATGTATCATAATAGTATTCTCTGGCATTTTAGGGTATCATCATCATATTCAATTTAATGTCGAAAATAAAAAACAAGCCCCACAAGGTCTAAAGTAAATAACAAACTGCATGAGGGCTAAAGTAAAGAACAAGCCCCACGAGGGATGAAGTAAGGAACAAGTTATAAGCCAATAATCTAGTCCATTAGATCATGCACATAACCATATGCATTATCATGAATAATGGCCCACAATTAACCTATTTGTATGCCCACCATTAGCATAAAGAGAGTTTATCACTAACTTGAGCAATAGCAAATCCGTAGCTTAATTAATAACATGTCATGGGCTCCTTTAATAGAAAAAACAATAGCTCATTATGGCATCATTAATAATTATAGTCAATCAGCCCATGAACATTAGTTCTAATGGCATTACCATAATTTACTAACAAAAGTTAGCCAATATGATTCCAAGGGAGCATTTCCAAGGTATTTAGTAAGCATCTAAGGTCTTCAAGAGAACTACATCAATACAAACTGAAGGTGGGTCAAGAAACCCCTTCTAATTCCCTAATACATTCTAAGTCCAAATTCTACCCCTGACTAGGTTAAGATATCTAAATTAACTCCTAGATGTATAGCAAGCCACCAATAGTCCTAAGGTAATGGTCTTCCCCAAGAACTACACCTAACTCAACAATAGTATCGAAGGTACTTCCGTTAATGTAAGAAACTAGAGTCAACTTACCCCAACATAAGTGACAAGGTCATTCTCATACAACAAGAGTATGAAGGCATCCTCATGCTAACCATGACACATGAGCCAGGTTCAAGACTACAAGTCAAGCATTCTGATCTATGAATTCAAGTGAACTAAATGTTGCAAAAAATCCAAAGCCCTAATATTAATTAATACAAAGCCTAAAACCCCTCCCAATATAACAAGATATCACATTAATACTATATCATCGCTCAATCTAACAAGGAATAAGACTAACCTACCTCCAATCCAAAGAAAGCTCACAAATTACTAAGACTTTGCTTTTCCCCTCTATGAAGATTATTCAAGGTTCCAAGACATCAAAAACACATTCTACATGTCATTATGAGAATATAGATACCCATATTGCACTATTTTGCTTTGAATCCAAAAACAACACCAAAAACCTCAAGTGGGTCCTATTTAAGGAAAACACATTTTTGAGGTCAACCCAAAGTTTGTACAATTTCAAGGAATCATAAAACTCAATAAATATATAAAAAATAAGTTTATTTGGGGCTAAAATAATGACATCAAGCTATTTGGGGTTTTGGACAAGAATTCAAGAAATTCAAGCATGAAATTGAAGGATCCTTAACTTAAATCTGATGTTAATAGCAAAAATATGTGTTAATAAAGCTCTCAAGTCACACCCAAGACTCAATTTAAGGTTAGCACACTATCTTAGGGTTTTTAGGTCTAAAAGATGAGTGAGAAATGCCCAAAATGCAACCTAAGGGCCCCTTTTATGCCCATAACATGTACTTAGATGTGTTTATCACAAAGCATGGATGGAAATTTCCCTAGGTCAATCATAATGCCCTAATGGCGATCATAATAAGAGGATCATGATGCCTTTTTGTGCGATCGAACAGGCTTCAGCACCAGCAAACTTGGTAAATTTTCCAAGTTCCCAACGATGCCTTAGGATTCTTGTGGAACTCGATATATGCAAATGAATTTATAGCATACCAAAATTCAATGTTATAGATACGTTGGCAGACTAGAATATTCCATATGAGGTTGTTTCGACCAAATATGGGATCCACACTTAAACTTTTAATTTTCTAACTTTTCGACCAATAGTTTGAAATGAGCTCGATTGGATTGGAATCCAAACCATGGGCTACCTAGCCTAAAATCAATATTCCAGAGTTGCTGGTGCATTATTAATTTGCATCCGAGGTTGTGTCGACCAAATATGGTCCCACACCCAAACTTTCAATTTTCCAACTTTCTGACTAATAGGTCAAAATGAGATCGGGTGCATTGGGACCCAAACCAAAGGTCTATCTAGCCTAAAATTGATATTCTGGAGCTGCTGGCATAGTCAAAATAGGCATTCAATGCTTTTTTACTGAAGTTTTTCCTGGTCACCATTTGGTACTAGCAAAGATTTCTAGATAAGAAATTGGATCTAAGAACTAAATAAACTGTCTGATAACCGAACTATCATTTCCAGCAAGTCATAAATAACTTGGGTTTGCTACAGAAAAGATCTAACAATGAAAATAAGTGGAAATATGGAAAATAACCTGAAGGTTCATTACAATATTCACTACTAAAGGATATTTCATGTCCGAAAGTAAAAGATGAGAAAATACCTGAAGTCTCGAACGGGTGA